>NW_026974350.1:0-35015 GCF_037042905.1 Lytechinus pictus | reverse complement strand
AAATTTCCAAAATATGACCAAATTGATTTCTTCAAAATTGCCCCCGAGACCCCCCCCCAATTCAGCCGTCTCCGCTCTCTGGGATCTTCTAACATCCAAAGGCATCAATATTATCAAGATAAAGCAGATCCGATGAGTTTTTATTTTTCGCCCTACCCGCGACTGGTCCAAATTTTCCAAAATATGACCAAATTGATTTCTTCAAAATTGCCCCCGAGACCCCCCCCCAATTCAGCCGTCTCCGCTCTGTGGGATCTTCTAACATCCAAAGGCATCAGTATTATCAAGATAAAGCAGATCCGATGAGTTTTTATTTTTCGCCCTACCCGTGACTGGTCCAAATTTTCCAAAATATGACCAAATTGATTTCTTCAAAATTGCCCCCGAGACCCCCCCAAATTCAGCCGTCTCCGCTCTGTGGGATCTTCTAACATCCAAGGCATTAATATTATCAAGATAAAGCAGATCCGATGAGTTTTTATTTTTCGCCCTACCCGCGACTGGTCCAAATTTTCCAAAATATGACCAAATTGATTTTTCAAAATTGCCCCCGAGACCCCCCCCAATTCAGCCGTCTCCGCTCTGTGGGATCTTCTAACATCCAAAGGCATCAATATTATCAAGATAAAGCAGATCCGATGAGTTTTTATTTTTCGCCCTACCTGCGACTGGTCCAAATTTTCCAAAATATGACCAAATTGATTTCTTCAAATTTGCCCCCGAGACCCCCCCCAATTCAGCCGTCTCCGCTCTGTGGGATCTTCTAACATCCAAAGGCATCAATATTATCAAGATAAAGCAGATCCGATGAGTTTTTATTTTTCAACCTACCCGCGACTGGTCCAAATTTTCCAAAATATGACCAAATTGATTTCTTCAAAATTGCCCCCGAGACCCCCCCCAATTCAGCCGTCTCCGCTCTGTGGGATCTTCTAACATCCAAAGGCATCAATATTATCAAGATAAAGCAGATCCGATGAGTTTTAATTTTTGCCCTACCCGCGACTGGTCCAAATTTTCCAAAATATGACCAAATTGATTTCTTCAAAATTGCCCCCGAGACCCCCCCCCAATTCAGCCGTCTCCGCTCTGTGGGATCTTCTAACATCCAAAGGCATCAATATTATCAAGATAAAGCAGATCCGATGAGTTTTTATTTTTCGCCCTACCCGCGACTGGTCCAAATTTTCCAAAATATGACCAAATTCATTTCTTCAAAATTGCCCCCAAAACCCCCCCAATTCAGCCGTCTCCACTCTGTGGGATCTTCTAACATCCAAAGGCATCAATATTATCAAGATAAAGCAGATCCGATGAGTTTTTATTTTTCGCCCTACCCGCGACTGGTCCAAATTTTCCAAAATATGACCAAATTGATTTCTTCAAAATTGCCCCCGAGACCCCCCCCAATTCAGCCGTCTCCGCTCTGTGGGATCTTCTAACATCCAAAGGCATCAATATTATCAAGATAAAGCAGATCCGATGAGTTTTTATTTTTCGCCCTACCCGCGACTGGTCCAAATTTTCCAAAATATGACCAAATTGATTTCTTCAAAATTGCCCCCGAGACCCCCCCCAATTCAGCCGTCTCCGCTCTGTGGGATCTTCTAACATCCAAAGGCATCAATATTATCAAGATAAAGCAGATCCGATGAGTTTTTATTTTTCGCCCTACCCGCGACTGGTCCAAATTTTCCAAAATATGACCAAATTGATTTCTTCAAAATTGCCCCCGAGACCCCCCCCAATTCAGCCGTCTCCGCTCTGTGGGATCTTCTAACATCCAAAGGCATCAATATTATCAAGATAAAGCAGATCCGATGAGTTTTTATTTTTCGCCCTACCCGCGACTGGTCCAAATTTTCCAAAATATGACCAAATTGATTTCTTCAAAATTGCCCCCGAGACCCCCCCCCAATTCAGCCGTCTCCGCTCTGTGGGATCTTCTAACATCCAAAGGCATCAATATTATCAAGATAAAGCAGATCCGATGAGTTTTTATTTTTCGCCCTACCCGCGACCGGTCCAAATTTTCCAAAATATGACCAAATTGATTTCTTCAAAATTGCCCCCGAGACCCCCCCCAATTCAGCCGTCTCCGCTCTGTGGGATCTTCTCACATCCAAAGGCATCAATATTATCAAGATAAAGCAGATCCGATGAGTTTTTATTTTTCGCCCTACCCGCGACTGGTCCAAATTTTCCAAAATATGACCAAATTGATTTCTTCAAAATTGCCCCCGAGACCCCCCCCAATTCAGCCGTCTCCGCTCTGTGGGATCTTCTAACATCCAAAGGCATCAATATTATCAAGATAAAGCAGATCCGATGAGTTTTTATTTTTCGCCCTACCCGCGACTGGTCCAAATTTTCCAAAATATGACCAAATTGATTTCTTCAAAATTGCCCCCGAGACCCCCCCCAATTCAGCCGTCTCCGCTCTGTGGGATCTTCTAACATCCAAAGGCATCAATATTATCAAGATAAAGCAGATCCGATGAGTTTTTATTTTTCCCCCTACCCGCGACTGGTCCAAATTTTCCAAAATATGACCAAATTGATTTCTTCAAAATTGCTCCCGAGACCCCCCCCAATTCAGCCGTCTCCGCTCTGTGGGATCTTCTAACATCCAAAGGCATCAATTTTATCAAGATAAAGCAGATCCGATGAGTTTTTATTTTTCGCCCTACCCGCGACTGGTCCAAATTTTCCAAAATATGACCAAATTGATTTCTTCAAAATTGCCCCCGAGACCCCCCCCAATTCAGCCGTCTCCGCTCTGTGGGATCTTCTAACATCCAAAGGCATCAATATTATCAAGATAAAGCAGATCCGATGAGTTTTTATTTTTCGCCCTACCCGCGACTGGTCCAAATTTTCCAAAATATGACCAAATTGATTTCTTCAAAATTGCCCCCGAGACCCCCCCCAATTCAGCCGTCTCCGCTCTGTGGGATCTTCTAACATCCAAAGGCATCAATATTATCAAGATAAAGCAGATCCGATGAGTTTTTATTTTTCGCCCTACCCGCGACTGGTCCAAATTTTCCAAAATATGACCAAATTGATTTCTTCAAAATTGCCCCCGAGACCCCCCCCAATTCAGCCGTCTCCGCTCTGTGGGATCTTCTAACATCCAAAGGCATCAATATTATCAAGATAAAGCAGATCCGATGAGTTTTTATTTTTCGCCCTACCCGCGACTGGTCCAAATTTTCCAAAATATGACCAAATTGATTTCTTCAAAATTGCTCCCGAGACCCCCCCCAATTCAGCCGTCTCCGCTCTGTGGGATCTTCTAACATCCAAAGGCATCAATATTATCAAGATAAAGCAGATTTGATGAGTTTTTATTTCTCGCCCTACCCGCGACTGGTCCAAATTTTCCAAAATATGACCAAATTGATTTCTTCAAAATTGCCCCCGAGACCCCCCCCAATTCAGCCGTCTCCGCTCTGTGGGATCTTCTAACATCCAAAGGCATCAATATTATCAAGATAAAGCAGATCCGATGAGTTTTTATTTGCTCTACCCGCGACTGGTCCAAATTTTCCAAAATATGACCAAATTGATTTCTTCAAAATTGCCCCCGAGACCCCCCCCAATTCAGCCGTCTCCGCTCTGTGGGATCTTCTAACATCCAAAGGCATCAATATTATCAAGATAAAGCAGATCCGATGAGTTTTTATTTTTCGCCCTACCCGCGACTGGTCCAAATTTTCCAAAATATGACCAAATTGATTTCTTCAAAATTGCCCCCGAGACCCCCCCCAATTCAGCCGTCTCCGCTCTGTGGGATCTTCTAACATCCAAAGGCATCAATATTATCAAGATAAAGCAGATCCGATGAGTTTTTATTTTTCGCCCTACCCGCGACTGGTCCAAATTTTCCAAAATATGACCAAATTGATTTCTTCAAAATTGCCCCCGAGACCCCCCCCAATTCAGCCGTCTCCGCTCTGTGGGATCTTCTAACATCCAAAGGCATCAATATTATCAAGATAAAGCAGATCCGATGAGTTTTTATTTTTCGCCCTACCCGCGACTGGTCCAAATTTTCCAAAATATGACCAAATTGATTTCTTCAAAATTGCCCCCGAGACCCCCCCCAATTCAGCCGTCTCCGCTCTGTGGGATCTTCTAACATCCAAAGGCATCAATATTATCAAGATAAAGCAGATCCGATGAGTTTTTATTTTTCGCCCTACCCGCGACTGGTCCAAATTTTCCAAAATATGACCAAATTGATTTCTTCAAAATTGCCCCCGAGACCCCCCCCAATTCAGCCGTCTCCGCTCTGTGGGATCTTCTAACATCCAAAGGCATCAATATTATCAAGATAAAGCAGATCCGATGAGTTTTTATTTTTCGCCCTACCCGCGACTGGTCCAAATTTTCCAAAATATGACCAAATTGATTTCTTCAAAATTGCCCCCGAGACCCCCCCCAATTCAGCCGTCTCCGCTCTGTGGGATCTTCTAACATCCAAAGGCATCAATATTATCAAGATAAAGCAGATCCGATGAGTTTTTATTTTTCTCCTACCCGCGACTGGTCCAAATTTTCCAAAATATGACCAAATTGATTTCTTCAAAATTGCCCCCGAGACCCCCCCCAATTCAGCCGTCTCCGCTCTGTGGGATCTTCTAACATCCAAAGGCATCAATATTATCAAGATAAAGCAGATCCGATGAGTTTTTATTTTTCGCCCTACCCGCGACTGGTCCAAATTTTCCAAAATATGACCAAATTGATTTCTTCAAAATTGCCCCCGAGACCCCCCCCAATTCAGCCGTCTCCGCTCTGTGGGATCTTCTAACATCCAAAGGCATCAATATTATCAAGATAAAGCAGATCCGATGAGTTTTTATTTTTCGCCCTACCCGCGACTGGTCCAAATTTTCCAAAATATGACCAAATTGATTTCTTCAAAATTGCCCCCGAGACCCCCCCCAATTCAGCCGTCTCCGCTCTGTGGGATCTTCTAACATCCAAAGGCATCAATATTATCAAGATAAAGCAGATCCGATGAGTTTTTATTTTTCGCCCTACCCGCGACTGGTCCAAATTTTCCAAAATATGACCAAATTGATTTCTTCAAAATTGCCCCCGAGACCCCCCCCAATTCAGCCGTCTCCGCTCTGTGGGATCTTCTAACATCCAAAGGCATCAATATTATCAAGATAAAGCAGATCCGATGAGTTTTTATTTTTCGCCCTACCCGCGACTGGTCCAAATTTTCCAAAATATGACCAAATTGATTTCTTCAAAATTGCCCCCGAGACCCCCCCCAATTCAGCCGTCTCCGCTCTGTGGGATCTTCTAACATCCAAAGGCATCAATATTATCAAGATAAAGCAGATCCGATGAGTTTTTATTTTTCGCCCTACCCGCGACTGGTCCAAATTTTCCAAAATATGACCAAATTGATTTCTTCAAAATTGCCCCCGAGACCCCCCCCAATTCAGCCGTCTCCGCTCTGTGGGATCTTCTAACATCCAAAGGCATCAATATTATCAAGATAAAGCAGATCCGATGAGTTTTTATTTTTCGCCCTACCCGCGACTGGTCCAAATTTTCCAAAATATGACCAAATTGATTTCTTCAAAATTGCCCCCGAGACCCCCCCCAATTCAGCCGTCTCCGCTCTGTGGGATCTTCTAACATCCAAAGGCATCAATATTATCAAGATAAAGCAGATCCGATGAGTTTTTATTTTTCGCCCTACCCGCGACTGGTCCAAATTTTCCAAAATATGACCAAATTGATTTCTTCAAAATTGCCCCCGAGACCCCCCCCAATTCAGCCGTCTCCGCTCTGTGGGATCTTCTAACATCCAAAGGCATCAATATTATCAAGATAAAGCAGATCCGATGAGTTTTTATTTTTCGCCCTACCCGCGACTGGTCCAAATTTTCCAAAATATGACCAAATTGATTTCTTCAAAATTGCCCCCGAGACCCCCCCCAATTCAGCCGTCTCCGCTCTGTGGGATCTTCTAACATCCAAAGGCATCAATATTATCAAGATAAAGCAGATCCGATGAGTTTTTATTTTTCGCCCTACCCGCGACTGGTCCAAATTTTCCAAAATATGACCAAATTGATTTCTTCAAAATTGCCCCCGAGACCCCCCCCAATTCAGCCGTCTCCGCTCTGTGGGATCTTCTAACATCCAAAGGCATCAATATTATCAAGATAAAGCAGATCCGATGAGTTTTTATTTTTCGCCCTACCCGCGACTGGTCCAAATTTTCCAAAATATGACCAAATTGATTTCTTCAAAATTGCCCCCGAGACCCCCCCCAATTCAGCCGTCTCCGCTCTGTGGGATCTTCTAACATCCAAAGGCATCAATATTATCAAGATAAAGCAGATCCGATGAGTTTTTATTTTTCGCCCTACCCGCGACTGGTCCAAATTTTCCAAAATATGACCAAATTGATTTCTTCAAAATTGCCCCCGAGACCCCCCCCAATTCAGCCGTCTCCGCTCTGTGGGATCTTCTAACATCCAAAGGCATCAATATTATCAAGATAAAGCAGATCCGATGAGTTTTTATTTTTCGCCCTACCCGCGACTGGTCCAAATTTTCCAAAATATGACCAAATTGATTTCTTCAAAATTGCCCCCGAGACCCCCCCCAATTCAGCCGTCTCCGCTCTGTGGGATCTTCTAACATCCAAAGGCATCAATATTATCAAGATAAAGCAGATCCGATGAGTTTTTATTTTTCGCCCTACCCGCGACTGGTCCAAATTTTCCAAAATATGACCAAATTGATTTCTTCAAAATTGCCCCCGAGACCCCCCCCAATTCAGCCGTCTCCGCTCTGTGGGATCTTCTAACATCCAAAGGCATCAATATTATCAAGATAAAGCAGATCCGATGAGTTTTTATTTTTCGCCCTACCCGCGACTGGTCCAAATTTTCCAAAATATGACCAAATTGATTTCTTCAAAATTGCCCCCGAGACCCCCCCCAATTCAGCCGTCTCCGCTCTGTGGGATCTTCTAACATCCAAAGGCATCAATATTATCAAGATAAAGCAGATCCGATGAGTTTTTATTTTTCGCCCTACCCGCGACTGGTCCAAATTTTCCAAAATATGACCAAATTGATTTCTTCAAAATTGCCCCCGAGACCCCCCCCAATTCAGCCGTCTCCGCTCTGTGGGATCTTCTAACATCCAAAGGCATCAATATTATCAAGATAAAGCAGATCCGATGAGTTTTTATTTTTCGCCCTACCCGCGACTGGTCCAAATTTTCCAAAATATGACCAAATTGATTTCTTCAAAATTGCCCCCGAGACCCCCCCCAATTCAGCCGTCTCCGCTCTGTGGGATCTTCTAACATCCAAAGGCATCAATATTATCAAGATAAAGCAGATCCGATGAGTTTTTATTTTTCGCCCTACCCGCGACTGGTCCAAATTTTCCAAAATATGACCAAATTGATTTCTTCAAAATTGCCCCCGAGACCCCCCCCAATTCAGCCGTCTCCGCTCTGTGGGATCTTCTAACATCCAAAGGCATCAATATTATCAAGATAAAGCAGATCCGATGAGTTTTTATTTTTCGCCCTACCCGCGACTGGTCCAAATTTTCCAAAATATGACCAAATTGATTTCTTCAAAATTGCCCCCGAGACCCCCCCCAATTCAGCCGTCTCCGCTCTGTGGGATCTTCTAACATCCAAAGGCATCAATATTATCAAGATAAAGCAGATCCGATGAGTTTTTATTTTTCGCCCTACCCGCGACTGGTCCAAATTTTCCAAAATATGACCAAATTGATTTCTTCAAAATTGCCCCCGAGACCCCCCCCAATTCAGCCGTCTCCGCTCTGTGGGATCTTCTAACATCCAAAGGCATCAATATTATCAAGATAAAGCAGATCCGATGAGTTTTTATTTTTCGCCCTACCCGCGACTGGTCCAAATTTTCCAAAATATGACCAAATTGATTTCTTCAAAATTGCCCCCGAGACCCCCCCCAATTCAGCCGTCTCCGCTCTGTGGGATCTTCTAACATCCAAAGGCATCAATATTATCAAGATAAAGCAGATCCGATGAGTTTTTATTTTTCGCCCTACCCGCGACTGGTCCAAATTTTCCAAAATATGACCAAATTGATTTCTTCAAAATTGCCCCCGAGACCCCCCCCAATTCAGCCGTCTCCGCTCTGTGGGATCTTCTAACATCCAAAGGCATCAATATTATCAAGATAAAGCAGATCCGATGAGTTTTTATTTTTCGCCCTACCCGCGACTGGTCCAAATTTTCCAAAATATGACCAAATTGATTTCTTCAAAATTGCCCCCGAGACCCCCCCCAATTCAGCCGTCTCCGCTCTGTGGGATCTTCTAACATCCAAAGGCATCAATATTATCAAGATAAAGCAGATCCGATGAGTTTTTATTTTTCGCCCTACCCGCGACTGGTCCAAATTTTCCAAAATATGACCAAATTGATTTCTTCAAAATTGCCCCCGAGACCCCCCCCAATTCAGCCGTCTCCGCTCTGTGGGATCTTCTAACATCCAAAGGCATCAATATTATCAAGATAAAGCAGATCCGATGAGTTTTTATTTTTCGCCCTACCCGCGACTGGTCCAAATTTTCCAAAATATGACCAAATTGATTTCTTCAAAATTGCCCCCGAGACCCCCCCCAATTCAGCCGTCTCCGCTCTGTGGGATCTTCTAACATCCAAAGGCATCAATATTATCAAGATAAAGCAGATCCGATGAGTTTTTATTTTTCGCCCTACCCGCGACTGGTCCAAATTTTCCAAAATATGACCAAATTGATTTCTTCAAAATTGCCCCCGAGACCCCCCCCAATTCAGCCGTCTCCGCTCTGTGGGATCTTCTAACATCCAAAGGCATCAATATTATCAAGATAAAGCAGATCCGATGAGTTTTTATTTTTCGCCCTACCCGCGACTGGTCCAAATTTTCCAAAATATGACCAAATTGATTTCTTCAAAATTGCCCCCGAGACCCCCCCCAATTCAGCCGTCTCCGCTCTGTGGGATCTTCTAACATCCAAAGGCATCAATATTATCAAGATAAAGCAGATCCGATGAGTTTTTATTTTTCGCCCTACCCGCGACTGGTCCAAATTTTCCAAAATATGACCAAATTGATTTCTTCAAAATTGCCCCCGAGACCCCCCCCAATTCAGCCGTCTCCGCTCTGTGGGATCTTCTAACATCCAAAGGCATCAATATTATCAAGATAAAGCAGATCCGATGAGTTTTTATTTTTCGCCCTACCCGCGACTGGTCCAAATTTTCCAAAATATGACCAAATTGATTTCTTCAAAATTGCCCCCGAGACCCCCCCCAATTCAGCCGTCTCCGCTCTGTGGGATCTTCTAACATCCAAAGGCATCAATATTATCAAGATAAAGCAGATCCGATGAGTTTTTATTTTTCGCCCTACCCGCGACTGGTCCAAATTTTCCAAAATATGACCAAATTGATTTCTTCAAAATTGCCCCCGAGACCCCCCCCAATTCAGCCGTCTCCGCTCTGTGGGATCTTCTAACATCCAAAGGCATCAATATTATCAAGATAAAGCAGATCCGATGAGTTTTTATTTTTCGCCCTACCCGCGACTGGTCCAAATTTTCCAAAATATGACCAAATTGATTTCTTCAAAATTGCCCCCGAGACCCCCCCCAATTCAGCCGTCTCCGCTCTGTGGGATCTTCTAACATCCAAAGGCATCAATATTATCAAGATAAAGCAGATCCGATGAGTTTTTATTTTTCGCCCTACCCGCGACTGGTCCAAATTTTCCAAAATATGACCAAATTGATTTCTTCAAAATTGCCCCCGAGACCCCCCCCAATTCAGCCGTCTCCGCTCTGTGGGATCTTCTAACATCCAAAGGCATCAATATTATCAAGATAAAGCAGATCCGATGAGTTTTTATTTTTCGCCCTACCCGCGACTGGTCCAAATTTTCCAAAATATGACCAAATTGATTTCTTCAAAATTGCCCCCGAGACCCCCCCCAATTCAGCCGTCTCCGCTCTGTGGGATCTTCTAACATCCAAAGGCATCAATATTATCAAGATAAAGCAGATCCGATGAGTTTTTATTTTTCGCCCTACCCGCGACTGGTCCAAATTTTCCAAAATATGACCAAATTGATTTCTTCAAAATTGCCCCCGAGACCCCCCCCAATTCAGCCGTCTCCGCTCTGTGGGATCTTCTAACATCCAAAGGCATCAATATTATCAAGATAAAGCAGATCCGATGAGTTTTTATTTTTCGCCCTACCCGCGACTGGTCCAAATTTTCCAAAATATGACCAAATTGATTTCTTCAAAATTGCCCCCGAGACCCCCCCCAATTCAGCCGTCTCCGCTCTGTGGGATCTTCTAACATCCAAAGGCATCAATATTATCAAGATAAAGCAGATCCGATGAGTTTTTATTTTTCGCCCTACCCGCGACTGGTCCAAATTTTCCAAAATATGACCAAATTGATTTCTTCAAAATTGCCCCCGAGACCCCCCCCAATTCAGCCGTCTCCGCTCTGTGGGATCTTCTAACATCCAAAGGCATCAATATTATCAAGATAAAGCAGATCCGATGAGTTTTTATTTTTCGCCCTACCCGCGACTGGTCCAAATTTTCCAAAATATGACCAAATTGATTTCTTCAAAATTGCCCCCGAGACCCCCCCCAATTCAGCCGTCTCCGCTCTGTGGGATCTTCTAACATCCAAAGGCATCAATATTATCAAGATAAAGCAGATCCGATGAGTTTTTATTTTTCGCCCTACCCGCGACTGGTCCAAATTTTCCAAAATATGACCAAATTGATTTCTTCAAAATTGCCCCCGAGACCCCCCCCAATTCAGCCGTCTCCGCTCTGTGGGATCTTCTAACATCCAAAGGCATCAATATTATCAAGATAAAGCAGATCCGATGAGTTTTTATTTTTCGCCCTACCCGCGACTGGTCCAAATTTTCCAAAATATGACCAAATTGATTTCTTCAAAATTGCCCCCGAGACCCCCCCCAATTCAGCCGTCTCCGCTCTGTGGGATCTTCTAACATCCAAAGGCATCAATATTATCAAGATAAAGCAGATCCGATGAGTTTTTATTTTTCGCCCTACCCGCGACTGGTCCAAATTTTCCAAAATATGACCAAATTGATTTCTTCAAAATTGCCCCCGAGACCCCCCCCAATTCAGCCGTCTCCGCTCTGTGGGATCTTCTAACATCCAAAGGCATCAATATTATCAAGATAAAGCAGATCCGATGAGTTTTTATTTTTCGCCCTACCCGCGACTGGTCCAAATTTTCCAAAATATGACCAAATTGATTTCTTCAAAATTGCCCCCGAGACCCCCCCCAATTCAGCCGTCTCCGCTCTGTGGGATCTTCTAACATCCAAAGGCATCAATATTATCAAGATAAAGCAGATCCGATGAGTTTTTATTTTTCGCCCTACCCGCGACTGGTCCAAATTTTCCAAAATATGACCAAATTGATTTCTTCAAAATTGCCCCCGAGACCCCCCCCAATTCAGCCGTCTCCGCTCTGTGGGATCTTCTAACATCCAAAGGCATCAATATTATCAAGATAAAGCAGATCCGATGAGTTTTTATTTTTCGCCCTACCCGCGACTGGTCCAAATTTTCCAAAATATGACCAAATTGATTTCTTCAAAATTGCCCCCGAGACCCCCCCCAATTCAGCCGTCTCCGCTCTGTGGGATCTTCTAACATCCAAAGGCATCAATATTATCAAGATAAAGCAGATCCGATGAGTTTTTATTTTTCGCCCTACCCGCGACTGGTCCAAATTTTCCAAAATATGACCAAATTGATTTCTTCAAAATTGCCCCCGAGACCCCCCCCAATTCAGCCGTCTCCGCTCTGTGGGATCTTCTAACATCCAAAGGCATCAATATTATCAAGATAAAGCAGATCCGATGAGTTTTTATTTTTCGCCCTACCCGCGACTGGTCCAAATTTTCCAAAATATGACCAAATTGATTTCTTCAAAATTGCCCCCGAGACCCCCCCCAATTCAGCCGTCTCCGCTCTGTGGGATCTGCTCTGTGGGATCTTCTAACATCCAAAGGCATCAATATTATCAAGATAAAGCAGATCCGATGAGTTTTTATTTTTCGCCCTACCCGCGACTGGTCCAAATTTTCCAAAATATGACCAAATTGATTTCTTCAAAATTGCCCCCGAGACCCCCCCCAATTCAGCCGTCTCCGCTCTGTGGGATCTTCTAACATCCAAAGGCATCAATATTATCAAGATAAAGCAGATCCGATGAGTTTTTATTTTTCGCCCTACCCGCGACTGGTCCAAATTTTCCAAAATATGACCAAATTGATTTCTTCAAAATTGCCCCCGAGACCCCCCCCCCAATTCAGCCGTCTCCGCTCTGTGGGATCTTCTAACATCCAAAGGCATCAATATTATCAAGATAAAGCAGATCCGATGAGTTTTTATTTTTCGCCCTACCCGCGACTGGTCCAAATTTTCCAAAATATGACCAAATTGATTTCTTCAAAATTGCCCCCGAGACCCCCCCCCCAATTCAGCCGTCTCCGCTCTGTGGGATCTTCTAACATCCAAAGGCATCAATATTATCAAGATAAAGCAGATCCGATGAGTTTTTATTTTTCGCCCTACCCGCGACTGGTCCAAATTTTCCAAAATATGACCAAATTGATTTCTTCAAAATTGCCCCCGAGACCCCCCCCAATTCAGCCGTCTCCGCTCTGTGGGATCTTCTAACATCCAAAGGCATCAATATTATCAAGATAAAGCAGATCCGATGAGTTTTTATTTTTCGCCCTACCCGCGACTGGTCCAAATTTTCCAAAATATGACCAAATTGATTTCTTCAAAATTGCCCCCGAGACCCCCCCCCCAATTCAGCCGTCTCCGCTCTGTGGGATCTTCTAACATCCAAAGGCATCAATATTATCAAGATAAAGCAGATCCGATGAGTTTTTATTTTTCGCCCTACCCGCGACTGGTCCAAATTTTCCAAAATATGACCAAATTGATTTCTTCAAAATTGCCCCCGAGACCCCCCCCCCAATTCAGCCGTCTCCGCTCTGTGGGATCTTCTAACATCCAAAGGCATCAATATTATCAAGATAAAGCAGATCCGATGAGTTTTTATTTTTCGCCCTACCCGCGACTGGTCCAAATTTTCCAAAATATGACCAAATTGATTTCTTCAAAATTGCCCCCGAGACCCCCCCCAATTCAGCCGTCTCCGCTCTGTGGGATCTTCTAACATCCAAAGGCATCAATATTATCAAGATAAAGCAGATCCGATGAGTTTTTATTTTTCGCCCTACCCGCGACTGGTCCAAATTTTCCAAAATATGACCAAATTGATTTCTTCAAAATTGCCCCCGAGACCCCCCCCCCAATTCAGCCGTCTCCGCTCTGTGGGATCTTCTAACATCCAAAGGCATCAATATTATCAAGATAAAGCAGACGTCACGGCTTTAAACATGGAGGACGTGTAATTTTGGGAGCTCTCGACCCCGCTGCTTTTTTTTACTTTTTTGGAGGGACTCTTTTGTTTTGGTGAGCTCAAACATTGAATTATTTTGCTATTAGTGAATAACTGAACACATTTTTCCAGCATTCAGTACCACTTCTAATGGAAAAGTCTTATTTCTTAAGGAGTGCAACCATGTCGTCCGAGGGCCAACGCACCAAACAATCTACATCGTCAACGTCAACGGCACAAACCAGTACACCAACGCCGGAGGGCACGGGTGAACCGGAGAGTGCATTCACGCTCGCAGATGTTATGCGCTCTATACGGGAATCTGAAGTTAGAGTCTGTGCAAAATTAGATGGTTTACAACACAATTTGGATCAGATCAAGACGAAAGTGGATGACTTAGAAGCAGCAGTTGATTTTAATGCATCGAAGGTCGATATTATCGAGAAAGAGAAGCTTCCTCAGATTGAAAGCGACCTAAGGAAGGAGGTTGATCAACTTCGTACAAAGCTCATCGAATCAGAGATATACCAGAGGAAGAATAATCTCTTATTCTACGGGGTCAAAATGGAGCAAGGAGAAAATGTCTATGTCGTGATTCGCCATGTTTTTACTCTACTTGGTTTGAGCAAAGAGGAAGCGGAGGCCGTTTGCCTTATCAATGTGCATAGGCTACCCCAACGCCACTCACAAGAAGGTGTCCCCCATCCTATCATAGCCAAGTTTGTCTATATGTCACAACGTAATCGAGTCTTAGCTGCGTTCGAAGAGCGAGCTTACAAGAAGAGAGTCGCCACAGATGCTTCGACTGGAAACACCACAGGAGTCGAATGGAGATACCCACCTGTTACACAAGAAACATCTAGGCTTACAGTGAGAACAGACTTGCCTCCAGCACTGAAGGCAACACGCAGTGAGTTGGCCAAAGTTGCATACAAGTTGAGAAAAGAAAAGAAGCTGTCTACTAAAATAACGGTTGTTAGAGCGAAAGTGGTCCTCTTCTACAGAGAAAAAGGAACCCAGAAATGGGAAATACATAAAGAATAGCGGTCTTGCATTCTCGATCTTCATTTCGTTTACAATTACAGAGAACAAAATTCAAGTTCATTTATTTTATTGAACACAAAGTGCTATTGACATTGGAAATGAACACACAACTTTTGATCAGTTGTTTTGATACTGATATTTATTTGCCCTATATACTGCATTGAATAGAATTTTTTATTTTTTTTTCTGCCACATTGACCATTGTGGTTTCTCCCTCCAGTAATATTCGTGAATTTTGTAAACATGTTAAAGGGTGGGTTTGTTAGCTCCTTTAAGGTTTCATGTCTTTGACATGTTCCTCATGTCTAGCATTCGATCAGTCAGACGTGTCTTAATTTTTTCACATTTATTAATGTATTTGTTCGTGTACAAGTGTTACACATTTAAATTTTCATTGTATATTGTTTCTATGTACATAGTTTGCCTTTGCCAAAGATGTTCTTTTTATAGTTCTCTTGCGTCAGCTGAAAGCAAAACAAATTCCAAGTGTTGGAAAACAACTACTGTTAGGGCAGTTGCTCAATGTACAATTTTGAAATTTACATTAGTCTTTATAGTAACGGTACTTAGGAATGGTGTTTGCAACAGTGGAAAGTTATATTTAGGCTTCTATATGTTACAGGTGCAAGCCAAAGCAATACATCTGACACCTGTCATAAGTACATGTACATGTGGGATGCACGGTTACATGTATGTGTTTGTGGATTGGTACATGTATATCAAAGTTACAGATATGATACCTTGCTATGGGTTTTAAAGAAACGAGCATGAAGTTTTTGTCTTTGAATGTGAGAGGTCTAAGATCAGGGTTTCGGAGGCAAAAGGTATTTGGTTGGTTACGAGAAAAAGAAATCGACATTGCTCTCCTACAAGAAACATATAGTTCAGAAGACGTAGAAAGTAGTTGGTCTTCGGAATGGGGCAGTGATGTACTCTTTTGTCACGGATCTCCTCATAGTAGTGGGGTCATGATACTTATCAATTCAAAACTAGATTATAAAATCATTTCTAAACATGTTTCAGGTAATGGTAGATATTTGGTTTTAAGAATTATTATAGACGGCAATGAATTTATAATTTGTAACGTTTATGCACCAACAGCTGATAAGAAACGTGAACAAAAAATATTTTTTGACCATTTATTATGTACCTTAAATTCTTTTGATGATATTGGGACTACTCCTCTATTAATTGGGGGCGATTTTAATGTGATTTTAAACATGAATGTTGACAGACAAGGTGGTCATCCAACAACCTCGCAGGCAGTAATCAGTCAACTTAAAAAATTACAGAGTGATTTAGATGTCATTGATATATGGCGTGTACGTAACCCCATCACGCGTAAATATACTTGGAAACAATTGCGGCCTTTAATCCAAAGTAGATTAGATATTTGGTTTGTCTCCGAGACCCTGCAGGATTATATCAGCAAGGTAGATATGATACCCGGAGTGGGTTCTGATCATTTGGCTATTATTTTAGAATTTAAAGTACAAGAAGAAACAAGATGTAATGCTATGAATTGGAAATTTAATAACACCCTATGCGAGGATGAAGTGTTTTGTTCTGAAATGACGAAAAATTTAGATCTGTGGATTAAAGATATTTCACAATTTGATGATATGAGAATAGGTTGGGAATTTCTCAAGTATAATATTCGCCTATTTTCACGTAAATACAGTATTGAAAAGGCACGGAAAAGGAAAGAAAGGCGAAGAGAACTGGAAAACAGGCTAAAAAGGTTGCAATTTCTGTTGGATTCCGAGGGTGAAAGGCATGCTGAGGAATATAAAAAGATTGAAAGAGAATATGAGTCTTATTTAGATTATATAACACAAGGCATCATATTAAGGTCTAAAGCAAATTGGATGGAATTTGGGGAGAAAAATACTAAATTTTTTCTTAATTTAGAAAAAGGCCACAAAAATAAATCGTCAATTTTTAAACTTAAGCAAGGCGATTGTATACTTACAGATATGAAAAATATTAATTCAGAAATAAAATCATTCTATACACAATTATATAAAAAGCCTAATGTCGACTCGAGGCAAAACTCCTTATTCTTAGGACAAGAAAATATTCCAAAGTTATCCTCGGACTCCAAGAGTAAATGTGACTTGCCGTTAACGTTAGAGGAATGTACATCATCCCTATTACTTATGTCAAAAAATAAGTCACCGGGAAACGACGGTCTAACGGTTGAGTTCTATCGCAAGTTCTGGGGTAAAATTGGACAGCTTTTGGTAGATAATCTTAACTACAGTTTTCAACAAGGTCAACTTTCTAGTTCACAAAGACAAGGTTTAATTACACTCATATCAAAGAAAGGGAAAGACAAAATGTTAATCGAAAATTACCGACCCATCACTCTAGTGAATGTTGATTTGAAAATTGGTTCTAAAGCTCTTGCAGAAAGATTAAAGAAAGTTCTGCCTGATTTGATTCACCCCGATCAGGTAGCATTTATAAAGGACAGATTTATTGGAGAAGCTGTCAGGACAGTTAAAGATGCTCTTTTCTTTTCCGACTTGAAAAATATTCCCGGAATATTATTAAGTTTGGATTTCCAAAAGGCATTCGATTCACTAGACCATTCTTTTTTGTTGAACGTCCTCCGATCATTCAATTTTGGAGAAGGATTTTGTAACTTTATTAAAGTTTTATATACCAATTTAGAAAGCGCGGTAATGAATCGGGGTCTGTCATCGGGTTATTTTCCCGTTGAAAGAGGTGTTAGGCAGGGAGACCCATTGAGTCCTTATTTATTTGTTTTAGCTATAGAGACATTTGCCATAAATATTCGTGAAAACAAGACAATACATGGTTTAAAAATATCGGACAATTTAGAATTGAAATTGTCGCTGTATGCAGACGACATAACGGTTTTCCTTTCAGACAATATTTCATTTAGACACCTTTTGAATACACTTCAGAATTTCCGAAAGGAATCATCACTCTCTATCAATATTTTCAAAACAAAGGCAATGTGGATAGGAGCCTGTAAAGATAATCAACATTCACTAGAGAATATCCAGTTTGAGAAGTCTTTGACAATTCTTGGGGTAGATATAGCTTATTCACCCAATGTTTTTTCTTTACAATTGCAAAGAACACTTGATAAAATTAGAGTACAGTTGAATTTATGGAAATCTCGTCATTTATCTTTAATAGGCAAAATACAAATTGTCAAAACCTTTGCCTTTTCGCAATTACTTTACCTTGCAAGTTTGTCAAAAATCCCAGATTATTATATAAAAGAAGTTAATAAGTTAGTTTTTGGGTTCATTTGGAACGGCCCTGACAGGATCAAAAGGGAGATACTTGTTAAGCAGTATGAAGATGGGGGGCTCAAAATGATATGCTTAAAATCTCTTCTACAAGTGCAAAAAGTCAAGTGGATACAAAG
Organism: Lytechinus pictus; assembly: GCF_037042905.1. Lineage (NCBI taxonomy): Eukaryota > Metazoa > Echinodermata > Echinoidea > Temnopleuroida > Toxopneustidae > Lytechinus > Lytechinus pictus. Next base: position 17,049 of record NW_026974350.1, on the reverse strand, counting down.
AGTTTTTACATCCAATTCAAAGGGATGGAAGATTATCCTGTTAACACTGCTTCAAAATGTAGGTGGTGACTTTATATTCCATTGTAATTATGATCTTAATATTTTAAACCTGACAATTCCTGAATGGTATAAAGATGTCATGCTTAGTTGGAGCACAGTATTTCAAAAAAACATAAAAATATGTAACCAAATGCTATGGAATAATAGATGCATATTACAAAATGGAAAATCTTTTTATAAGCCAGAGATAAAAAACAAAGGTTTTGTTAAAGTGTCACATATGTTGGATGAGTATGGCAGACCATTAAGATGGAAAGATGCCAAAAATAAAGGCTTAACATTTGTTGAATACTTTTTGCTTCTTGATTGTTACAAGTTTATGCCATCAAAATGGAAAGTATTTTTTCTATCTCAAAACTTTCATCCCATTGTCGACAACATTTCATTGATTCCAACTTTAACTATTGATGGCATCACTAGAGAAGTAACGGGTGTACCAAAGTATATTTTTTACACATTTTTTATGAATGAAAATAACCCATCAATTTCGAATATATTTACACGTTTAAAAGACACTTATGGGTTTCAACAAGAAGAAGTAAGAGAACTCTTAAAACTACCTCTACGTACTACTATAGATACGAGACTTCGAGCTTTACATTTCAAGATTATTAATAATTTGATTCCTACTAAGGTTTGGTTATTCCGTATTAACAAGGTAACTGATACACTTTGTACATTTTGTAAAGTATCACCAGAAACTCTAGTGCATCTTTTTTATTCTTGCCATGTTGTTAACCAATTTTGGAATAATGTTGGTACACTTTTTGCTTCACTAGATCTTCCTGATTTCCTCTCAGAAAGATATGTTCTTTTTGGTATCTGTAAGCCCCAAATTCCCAGATATATATTTATATTGAACTTTCTGCTCCTGTCAGGTAAACAATATATTTTTAGATGTCGATGTGACGAAACAATACCTACTCTCCCCCATTTTTGTAACTTTCTTTTATCATTTGAAACTGTTGAACATACCATAGCACAAAGGAAATGCAAATTAGAAAAACATGATGGCAAGTGGGCTATCATTCTGAATACTTTAAAGAGGCGATAAAGCAGAAGGCTGTTTTTGTTATGTTTATTTATTTTTTCATATAGGCCAAGTGCCTGATTTTTTTTGTGTTGTTGTATACAAACATATGTTTTTTTTATTATATACTATTCTGTATGTTAGACATGTTATTTTATATGCCAACGTCATCTGAACTTTTATATGTGATCCATTATATCATGTATGTTTTGTTATGTATATTTTGATGAAAAGGATCAATAAAACATGAATTACAAAAAAAAAAGATAAAGCAGATCCGATGAGTTTTTATTTTTCGCCCTACCCGCGACTGGTCCAAATTTTCCAAAATATGACCAAATTGATTTCTTCAAAATTGCCCCCGAGACCCCCCCCCCAATTCAGCCGTCTCCGCTCTGTGGGATCTTCTAACATCCAAAGGCATCAATATTATCAAGATAAAGCAGATCCGATGAGTTTTTATTTTTCGCCCTACCCGCGACTGGTCCAAATTTTCCAAAATATGACCAAATTGATTTCTTCAAAATTGCCCCCGAGACCCCCCCCAATTCAGCCGTCTCCGCTCTGTGGGATCTTCTAACATCCAAAGGCATCAATATTATCAAGATAAAGCAGATCCGATGAGTTTTTATTTTTCGCCCTACCCGCGACTGGTCCAAATTTTCCAAAATATGACCAAATTGATTTCTTCAAAATTGCCCCCGAGACCCCCCCCCCAATTCAGCCGTCTCCGCTCTGTGGGATCTTCTAACATCCAAAGGCATCAATATTATCAAGATAAAGCAGATCCGATGAGTTTTTATTTTTCGCCCTACCCGCGACTGGTCCAAATTTTCCAAAATATGACCAAATTGATTTCTTCAAAATTGCCCCCGAGACCCCCCCCCCAATTCAGCCGTCTCCGCTCTGTGGGATCTTCTAACATCCAAAGGCATCAATATTATCAAGATAAAGCAGATCCGATGAGTTTTTATTTTTCGCCCTACCCGCGACTGGTCCAAATTTTCCAAAATATGACCAAATTGATTTCTTCAAAATTGCCCCCGAGACCCCCCCCAATTCAGCCGTCTCCGCTCTGTGGGATCTTCTAACATCCAAAGGCATCAATATTATCAAGATAAAGCAGATCCGATGAGTTTTTATTTTTCGCCCTACCCGCGACTGGTCCAAATTTTCCAAAATATGACCAAATTGATTTCTTCAAAATTGCCCCCGAGACCCCCCCCCCAATTCAGCCGTCTCCGCTCTGTGGGATCTTCTAACATCCAAAGGCATCAATATTATCAAGATAAAGCAGATCCGATGAGTTTTTATTTTTCGCCCTACCCGCGACTGGTCCAAATTTTCCAAAATATGACCAAATTGATTTCTTCAAAATTGCCCCCGAGACCCCCCCCCCAATTCAGCCGTCTCCGCTCTGTGGGATCTTCTAACATCCAAAGGCATCAATATTATCAAGATAAAGCAGATCCGATGAGTTTTTATTTTTCGCCCTACCCGCGACTGGTCCAAATTTTCCAAAATATGACCAAATTGATTTCTTCAAAATTGCCCCCGAGACCCCCCCCAATTCAGCCGTCTCCGCTCTGTGGGATCTTCTAACATCCAAAGGCATCAATATTATCAAGATAAAGCAGATCCGATGAGTTTTTATTTTTCGCCCTACCCGCGACTGGTCCAAATTTTCCAAAATATGACCAAATTGATTTCTTCAAAATTGCCCCCGAGACCCCCCCCCCAATTCAGCCGTCTCCGCTCTGTGGGATCTTCTAACATCCAAAGGCATCAATATTATCAAGATAAAGCAGATCCGATGAGTTTTTATTTTTCGCCCTACCCGCGACTGGTCCAAATTTTCCAAAATATGACCAAATTGATTTCTTCAAAATTGCCCCCGAGACCCCCCCCCAATTCAGCCGTCTCCGCTCTGTGGGATCTTCTAACATCCAAAGGCATCAATATTATCAAGATAAAGCAGATCCGATGAGTTTTTATTTTTCGCCCTACCCGCGACTGGTCCAAATTTTCCAAAATATGACCAAATTGATTTCTTCAAAATTGCCCCCGAGACCCCCCCCAATTCAGCCGTCTCCGCTCTGTGGGATCTTCTAACATCCAAAGGCATCAATATTATCAAGATAAAGCAGATCCGATGAGTTTTTATTTTTCGCCCTACCCGCGACTGGTCCAAATTTTCCAAAATATGACCAAATTGATTTCTTCAAAATTGCCCCCGAGACCCCCCCCCAATTCAGCCGTCTCCGCTCTGTGGGATCTTCTAACATCCAAAGGCATCAATATTATCAAGATAAAGCAGATCCGATGAGTTTTTATTTTTCGCCCTACCCGCGACTGGTCCAAATTTTCCAAAATATGACCAAATTGATTTCTTCAAAATTGCCCCCGAGACCCCCCCCCAATTCAGCCGTCTCCGCTCTGTGGGATCTTCTAACATCCAAAGGCATCAATATTATCAAGATAAAGCAGATCCGATGAGTTTTTATTTTTCGCCCTACCCGCGACTGGTCCAAATTTTCCAAAATATGACCAAATTGATTTCTTCAAAATTGCCCCCGAGACCCCCCCCCAATTCAGCCGTCTCCGCTCTGTGGGATCTTCTAACATCCAAAGGCATCAATATTATCAAGATAAAGCAGATCCGATGAGTTTTTATTTTTCGCCCTACCCGCGACTGGTCCAAATTTTCCAAAATATGACCAAATTGATTTCTTCAAAATTGCCCCCGAGACCCCCCCCCAATTCAGCCGTCTCCGCTCTGTGGGATCTTCTAACATCCAAAGGCATCAATATTATCAAGATAAAGCAGATCCGATGAGTTTTTATTTTTCGCCCTACCCGCGACTGGTCCAAATTTTCCAAAATATGACCAAATTGATTTCTTCAAAATTGCCCCCGAGACCCCCCCCCAATTCAGCCGTCTCCGCTCTGTGGGATCTTCTAACATCCAAAGGCATCAATATTATCAAGATAAAGCAGATCCGATGAGTTTTTATTTTTCGCCCTACCCGCGACTGGTCCAAATTTTCCAAAATATGACCAAATTGATTTCTTCAAAATTGCCCCCGAGACCCCCCCCCAATTCAGCCGTCTCCGCTCTGTGGGATCTTCTAACATCCAAAGGCATCAATATTATCAAGATAAAGCAGATCCGATGAGTTTTTATTTTTCGCCCTACCCGCGACTGGTCCAAATTTTCCAAAATATGACCAAATTGATTTCTTCAAAATTGCCCCCGAGACCCCCCCCAATTCAGCCGTCTCCGCTCTGTGGGATCTTCTAACATCCAAAGGCATCAATATTATCAAGATAAAGCAGATCCGATGAGTTTTTATTTTTCGCCCTACCCGCGACTGGTCCAAATTTTCCAAAATATGACCAAATTGACAATCTCTTCAAAATTGCCCCCGAGACCCCCCCCAATTCAGCCGTCTCCGCTCTGTGGGATCTTCTAACATCCAAAGGCATCAATATTATCAAGATAAAGCAGATCCGATGAGTTTTTATTTTTCGCCCTACCCGCGACTGGTCCAAATTTTCCAAAATATGACCAAATTGATTTCTTCAAATTGCCCGAGACCCCCCCAATTCAGCCGTCTCCGCCTGTGGGATCTTCTAACATCCAAAGGCATCAATATTATCAAGACAAAGCAGATCCGATGAGTTTTTATTTTCCTGGCCCTACCCCGCGACTGGTCCAAATTTTCCAAAAAATCTTCAAAATTGCCCCCGAGACCCCCCCCAATTCAGCCGTCTCCGCTCTGTGGGATCTTCTAACATCCAAAGGCATCAATATTATCAAGATAAAGCAGATCCGATGAGTTTTTATTTTTCGCCCTACCCGCGACTGGTCCAAATTTTCCAAAATATGACCAAATTGATTTCTTCAAAATTGCCCCCGAGACCCCCCCCAATTCAGCCGTCTCCGCTCTGTGGGATCTTCTAACATCCAAAGGCATCAATATTATCAAGATAAAGCAGATCCGATGAGTTTTTATTTTTCGCCCTACCCGCGACTGGTCCAAATTTTCCAAAATATGACCAAATTGATTTCTTCAAAATTGCCCCCGAGACCCCCCCCAATTCAGCCGTCTCCGCTCTGTGGGATCTTCTAACATCCAAAGGCATCAATATTATCAAGATAAAGCAGATCCGATGAGTTTTTATTTTTCGCCCTACCCGCGACTGGTCCAAATTTTCCAAAATATGACCAAATTGATTTCTTCAAAATTGCCCCCGAGACCCCCCCCAATTCAGCCGTCTCCGCTCTGTGGGATCTTCTAACATCCAAAGGCATCAATATTATCAAGATAAAGCAGATCCGATGAGTTTTTATTTTTCGCCCTACCCGCGACTGGTCCAAATTTTCCAAAATATGACCAAATTGATTTCTTCAAAATTGCCCCCGAGACCCCCCCCAATTCAGCCGTCTCCGCTCTGTGGGATCTTCTAACATCCAAAGGCATCAATATTATCAAGATAAAGCAGATCCGATGAGTTTTTATTTTTCGCCCTACCCGCGACTGGTCCAAATTTTCCAAAATATGACCAAATTGATTTCTTCAAAATTGCCCCCGAGACCCCCCCCAATTCAGCCGTCTCCGCTCTGTGGGATCTTCTAACATCCAAAGGCATCAATATTATCAAGATAAAGCAGATCCGATGAGTTTTTATTTTTCGCCCTACCCGCGACTGGTCCAAATTTTCCAAAATATGACCAAATTGATTTCTTCAAAATTGCCCCCGAGACCCCCCCCAATTCAGCCGTCTCCGCTCTGTGGGATCTTCTAACATCCAAAGGCATCAATATTATCAAGATAAAGCAGATCCGATGAGTTTTTATTTTTCGCCCTACCCGCGACTGGTCCAAATTTTCCAAAATATGACCAAATTGATTTCTTCAAAATTGCCCCCGAGACCCCCCCCAATTCAGCCGTCTCCGCTCTGTGGGATCTTCTAACATCCAAAGGCATCAATATTATCAAGATAAAGCAGATCCGATGAGTTTTTATTTTTCGCCCTACCCGCGACTGGTCCAAATTTTCCAAAATATGACCAAATTGATTTCTTCAAAATTGCCCCCGAGACCCCCCCCAATTCAGCCGTCTCCGCTCTGTGGGATCTTCTAACATCCAAAGGCATCAATATTATCAAGATAAAGCAGATCCGATGAGTTTTTATTTTTCGCCCTACCCGCGACTGGTCCAAATTTTCCAAAATATGACCAAATTGATTTCTTCAAAATTGCCCCCGAGACCCCCCCCAATTCAGCCGTCTCCGCTCTGTGGGATCTTCTAACATCCAAAGGCATCAATATTATCAAGATAAAGCAGATCCGATGAGTTTTTATTTTTCGCCCTACCCGCGACTGGTCCAAATTTTCCAAAATATGACCAAATTGATTTCTTCAAAATTGCCCCCGAGACCCCCCCCAATTCAGCCGTCTCCGCTCTGTGGGATCTTCTAACATCCAAAGGCATCAATATTATCAAGATAAAGCAGATCCGATGAGTTTTTATTTTTCGCCCTACCCGCGACTGGTCCAAATTTTCCAAAATATGACCAAATTGATTTCTTCAAAATTGCCCCCGAGACCCCCCCCAATTCAGCCGTCTCCGCTCTGTGGGATCTTCTAACATCCAAAGGCATCAATATTATCAAGATAAAGCAGATCCGATGAGTTTTTATTTTTCGCCCTACCCGCGACTGGTCCAAATTTTCCAAAATATGACCAAATTGATTTCTTCAAAATTGCCCCCGAGACCCCCCCCAATTCAGCCGTCTCCGCTCTGTGGGATCTTCTAACATCCAAAGGCATCAATATTATCAAGATAAAGCAGATCCGATGAGTTTTTATTTTTCGCCCTACCCGCGACTGGTCCAAATTTTCCAAAATATGACCAAATTGATTTCTTCAAAATTGCCCCCGAGACCCCCCCCAATTCAGCCGTCTCCGCTCTGTGGGATCTTCTAACATCCAAAGGCATCAATATTATCAAGATAAAGCAGATCCGATGAGTTTTTATTTTTCGCCCTACCCGCGACTGGTCCAAATTTTCCAAAATATGACCAAATTGATTTCTTCAAAATTGCCCCCGAGACCCCCCCCAATTCAGCCGTCTCCGCTCTGTGGGATCTTCTAACATCCAAAGGCATCAATATTATCAAGATAAAGCAGATCCGATGAGTTTTTATTTTTCGCCCTACCCGCGACTGGTCCAAATTTTCCAAAATATGACCAAATTGATTTCTTCAAAATTGCCCCCGAGACCCCCCCCAATTCAGCCGTCTCCGCTCTGTGGGATCTTCTAACATCCAAAGGCATCAATATTATCAAGATAAAGCAGATCCGATGAGTTTTTATTTTTCGCCCTACCCGCGACTGGTCCAAATTTTCCAAAATATGACCAAATTGATTTCTTCAAAATTGCCCCCGAGACCCCCCCCAATTCAGCCGTCTCCGCTCTGTGGGATCTTCTAACATCCAAAGGCATCAATATTATCAAGATAAAGCAGATCCGATGAGTTTTTATTTTTCGCCCTACCCGCGACTGGTCCAAATTTTCCAAAATATGACCAAATTGATTTCTTCAAAATTGCCCCCGAGACCCCCCCCAATTCAGCCGTCTCCGCTCTGTGGGATCTTCTAACATCCAAAGGCATCAATATTATCAAGATAAAGCAGATCCGATGAGTTTTTATTTTTCGCCCTACCCGCGACTGGTCCAAATTTTCCAAAATATGACCAAATTGATTTCTTCAAAATTGCCCCCGAGACCCCCCCCAATTCAGCCGTCTCCGCTCTGTGGGATCTTCTAACATCCAAAGGCATCAATATTATCAAGATAAAGCAGATCCGATGAGTTTTTATTTTTCGCCCTACCCGCGACTGGTCCAAATTTTCCAAAATATGACCAAATTGATTTCTTCAAAATTGCCCCCGAGACCCCCCCCAATTCAGCCGTCTCCGCTCTGTGGGATCTTCTAACATCCAAAGGCATCAATATTATCAAGATAAAGCAGATCCGATGAGTTTTTATTTTTCGCCCTACCCGCGACTGGTCCAAATTTTCCAAAATATGACCAAATTGATTTCTTCAAAATTGCCCCCGAGACCCCCCCCAATTCAGCCGTCTCCGCTCTGTGGGATCTTCTAACATCCAAAGGCATCAATATTATCAAGATAAAGCAGATCCGATGAGTTTTTATTTTTCGCCCTACCCGCGACTGGTCCAAATTTTCCAAAATATGACCAAATTGATTTCTTCAAAATTGCCCCCGAGACCCCCCCCAATTCAGCCGTCTCCGCTCTGTGGGATCTTCTAACATCCAAAGGCATCAATATTATCAAGATAAAGCAGATCCGATGAGTTTTTATTTTTCGCCCTACCCGCGACTGGTCCAAATTTTCCAAAATATGACCAAATTGATTTCTTCAAAATTGCCCCCGAGACCCCCCCCAATTCAGCCGTCTCCGCTCTGTGGGATCTTCTAACATCCAAAGGCATCAATATTATCAAGATAAAGCAGATCCGATGAGTTTTTATTTTTCGCCCTACCCGCGACTGGTCCAAATTTTCCAAAATATGACCAAATTGATTTCTTCAAAATTGCCCCCGAGACCCCCCCCAATTCAGCCGTCTCCGCTCTGTGGGATCTTCTAACATCCAAAGGCATCAATATTATCAAGATAAAGCAGATCCGATGAGTTTTTATTTTTCGCCCTACCCGCGACTGGTCCAAATTTTCCAAAATATGACCAAATTGATTTCTTCAAAATTGCCCCCGAGACCCCCCCCAATTCAGCCGTCTCCGCTCTGTGGGATCTTCTAACATCCAAAGGCATCAATATTATCAAGATAAAGCAGATCCGATGAGTTTTTATTTTTCGCCCTACCCGCGACTGGTCCAAATTTTCCAAAATATGACCAAATTGATTTCTTCAAAATTGCCCCCGAGACCCCCCCCAATTCAGCCGTCTCCGCTCTGTGGGATCTTCTAACATCCAAAGGCATCAATATTATCAAGATAAAGCAGATCCGATGAGTTTTTATTTTTCGCCCTACCCGCGACTGGTCCAAATTTTCCAAAATATGACCAAATTGATTTCTTCAAAATTGCCCCCGAGACCCCCCCCAATTCAGCCGTCTCCGCTCTGTGGGATCTTCTAACATCCAAAGGCATCAATATTATCAAGATAAAGCAGATCCGATGAGTTTTTATTTTTCGCCCTACCCGCGACTGGTCCAAATTTTCCAAAATATGACCAAATTGATTTCTTCAAAATTGCCCCCGAGACCCCCCCCAATTCAGCCGTCTCCGCTCTGTGGGATCTTCTAACATCCAAAGGCATCAATATTATCAAGATAAAGCAGATCCGATGAGTTTTTATTTTTCGCCCTACCCGCGACTGGTCCAAATTTTCCAAAATATGACCAAATTGATTTCTTCAAAATTGCCCCCGAGACCCCCCCCAATTCAGCCGTCTCCGCTCTGTGGGATCTTCTAACATCCAAAGGCATCAATATTATCAAGATAAAGCAGATCCGATGAGTTTTTATTTTTCGCCCTACCCGCGACTGGTCCAAATTTTCCAAAATATGACCAAATTGATTTCTTCAAAATTGCCCCCGAGACCCCCCCCAATTCAGCCGTCTCCGCTCTGTGGGATCTTCTAACATCCAAAGGCATCAATATTATCAAGATAAAGCAGATCCGATGAGTTTTTATTTTTCGCCCTACCCGCGACTGGTCCAAATTTTCCAAAATATGACCAAATTGATTTCTTCAAAATTGCCCCCGAGACCCCCCCCAATTCAGCCGTCTCCGCTCTGTGGGATCTTCTAACATCCAAAGGCATCAATATTATCAAGATAAAGCAGATCCGATGAGTTTTTATTTTTCGCCCTACCCGCGACTGGTCCAAATTTTCCAAAATATGACCAAATTGATTTCTTCAAAATTGCCCCCGAGACCCCCCCCAATTCAGCCGTCTCCGCTCTGTGGGATCTTCTAACATCCAAAGGCATCAATATTATCAAGATAAAGCAGATCCGATGAGTTTTTATTTTTCGCCCTACCCGCGACTGGTCCAAATTTTCCAAAATATGACCAAATTGATTTCTTCAAAATTGCCCCCGAGACCCCCCCCAATTCAGCCGTCTCCGCTCTGTGGGATCTTCTAACATCCAAAGGCATCAATATTATCAAGATAAAGCAGATCCGATGAGTTTTTATTTTTCGCCCTACCCGCGACTGGTCCAAATTTTCCAAAATATGACCAAATTGATTTCTTCAAAATTGCCCCCGAGACCCCCCCCAATTCAGCCGTCTCCGCTCTGTGGGATCTTCTAACATCCAAAGGCATCAATATTATCAAGATAAAGCAGATCCGATGAGTTTTTATTTTTCGCCCTACCCGCGACTGGTCCAAATTTTCCAAAATATGACCAAATTGATTTCTTCAAAATTGCCCCCGAGACCCCCCCCAATTCAGCCGTCTCCGCTCTGTGGGATCTTCTAACATCCAAAGGCATCAATATTATCAAGATAAAGCAGATCCGATGAGTTTTTATTTTTCGCCCTACCCGCGACTGGTCCAAATTTTCCAAAATATGACCAAATTGATTTCTTCAAAATTGCCCCCGAGACCCCCCCCAATTCAGCCGTCTCCGCTCTGTGGGATCTTCTAACATCCAAAGGCATCAATATTATCAAGATAAAGCAGATCCGATGAGTTTTTATTTTTCGCCCTACCCGCGACTGGTCCAAATTTTCCAAAATATGACCAAATTGATTTCTTCAAAATTGCCCCCGAGACCCCCCCCAATTCAGCCGTCTCCGCTCTGTGGGATCTTCTAACATCCAAAGGCATCAATATTATCAAGATAAAGCAGATCCGATGAGTTTTTATTTTTCGCCCTACCCGCGACTGGTCCAAATTTTCCAAAATATGACCAAATTGATTTCTTCAAAATTGCCCCCGAGACCCCCCCCAATTCAGCCGTCTCCGCTCTGTGGGATCTTCTAACATCCAAAGGCATCAATATTATCAAGATAAAGCAGATCCGATGAGTTTTTATTTTTCGCCCTACCCGCGACTGGTCCAAATTTTCCAAAATATGACCAAATTGATTTCTTCAAAATTGCCCCCGAGACCCCCCCCAATTCAGCCGTCTCCGCTCTGTGGGATCTTCTAACATCCAAAGGCATCAATATTATCAAGATAAAGCAGATCCGATGAGTTTTTATTTTTCGCCCTACCCGCGACTGGTCCAAATTTTCCAAAATATGACCAAATTGATTTCTTCAAAATTGCCCCCGAGACCCCCCCCAATTCAGCCGTCTCCGCTCTGTGGGATCTTCTAACATCCAAAGGCATCAATATTATCAAGATAAAGCAGATCCGATGAGTTTTTATTTTTCGCCCTACCCGCGACTGGTCCAAATTTTCCAAAATATGACCAAATTGATTTCTTCAAAATTGCCCCCGAGACCCCCCCCAATTCAGCCGTCTCCGCTCTGTGGGATCTTCTAACATCCAAAGGCATCAATATTATCAAGATAAAGCAGATCCGATGAGTTTTTATTTTTCGCCCTACCCGCGACTGGTCCAAATTTTCCAAAATATGACCAAATTGATTTCTTCAAAATTGCCCCCGAGACCCCCCCCAATTCAGCCGTCTCCGCTCTGTGGGATCTTCTAACATCCAAAGGCATCAATATTATCAAGATAAAGCAGATCCGATGAGTTTTTATTTTTCGCCCTACCCGCGACTGGTCCAAATTTTCCAAAATATGACCAAATTGATTTCTTCAAAATTGCCCCCGAGACCCCCCCCAATTCAGCCGTCTCCGCTCTGTGGGATCTTCTAACATCCAAAGGCATCAATATTATCAAGATAAAGCAGATCCGATGAGTTTTTATTTTTCGCCCTACCCGCGACTGGTCCAAATTTTCCAAAATATGACCAAATTGATTTCTTCAAAATTGCCCCCGAGACCCCCCCCAATTCAGCCGTCTCCGCTCTGTGGGATCTTCTAACATCCAAAGGCATCAATATTATCAAGATAAAGCAGATCCGATGAGTTTTTATTTTTCGCCCTACCCGCGACTGGTCCAAATTTTCCAAAATATGACCAAATTGATTTCTTCAAAATTGCCCCCGAGACCCCCCCCAATTCAGCCGTCTCCGCTCTGTGGGATCTTCTAACATCCAAAGGCATCAATATTATCAAGATAAAGCAGATCCGATGAGTTTTTATTTTTCGCCCTACCCGCGACTGGTCCAAATTTTCCAAAATATGACCAAATTGATTTCTTCAAAATTGCCCCCGAGACCCCCCCCAATTCAGCCGTCTCCGCTCTGTGGGATCTTCTAACATCCAAAGGCATCAATATTATCAAGATAAAGCAGATCCGATGAGTTTTTATTTTTCGCCCTACCCGCGACTGGTCCAAATTTTCCAAAATATGACCAAATTGATTTCTTCAAAATTGCCCCCGAGACCCCCCCCAATTCAGCCGTCTCCGCTCTGTGGGATCTTCTAACATCCAAAGGCATCAATATTATCAAGATAAAGCAGATCCGATGAGTTTTTATTTTTCGCCCTACCCGCGACTGGTCCAAATTTTCCAAAATATGACCAAATTGATTTCTTCAAAATTGCCCCCGAGACCCCCCCCAATTCAGCCGTCTCCGCTCTGTGGGATCTTCTAACATCCAAAGGCATCAATATTATCAAGATAAAGCAGATCCGATGAGTTTTTATTTTTCGCCCTACCCGCGACTGGTCCAAATTTTCCAAAATATGACCAAATTGATTTCTTCAAAATTGCCCCCGAGACCCCCCCCAATTCAGCCGTCTCCGCTCTGTGGGATCTTCTAACATCCAAAGGCATCAATATTATCAAGATAAAGCAGATCCGATGAGTTTTTATTTTTCGCCCTACCCGCGACTGGTCCAAATTTTCCAAAATATGACCAAATTGATTTCTTCAAAATTGCCCCCGAGACCCCCCCCAATTCAGCCGTCTCCGCTCTGTGGGATCTTCTAACATCCAAAGGCATCAATATTATCAAGATAAAGCAGATCCGATGAGTTTTTATTTTTCGCCCTACCCGCGACTGGTCCAAATTTTCCAAAATATGACCAAATTGATTTCTTCAAAATTGCCCCCGAGACCCCCCCCAATTCAGCCGTCTCCGCTCTGTGGGATCTTCTAACATCCAAAGGCATCAATATTATCAAGATAAAGCAGATCCGATGAGTTTTTATTTTTCGCCCTACCCGCGACTGGTCCAAATTTTCCAAAATATGACCAAATTGATTTCTTCAAAATTGCCCCCGAGACCCCCCCCAATTCAGCCGTCTCCGCTCTGTGGGATCTTCTAACATCCAAAGGCATCAATATTATCAAGATAAAGCAGATCCGATGAGTTTTTATTTTTCGCCCTACCCGCGACTGGTCCAAATTTTCCAAAATATGACCAAATTGATTTCTTCAAAATTGCCCCCGAGACCCCCCCCAATTCAGCCGTCTCCGCTCTGTGGGATCTTCTAACATCCAAAGGCATCAATATTATCAAGATAAAGCAGATCCGATGAGTTTTTATTTTTCGCCCTACCCGCGACTGGTCCAAATTTTCCAAAATATGACCAAATTGATTTCTTCAAAATTGCCCCCGAGACCCCCCCCAATTCAGCCGTCTCCGCTCTGTGGGATCTTCTAACATCCAAAGGCATCAATATTATCAAGATAAAGCAGATCCGATGAGTTTTTATTTTTCGCCCTACCCGCGACTGGTCCAAATTTTCCAAAATATGACCAAATTGATTTCTTCAAAATTGCCCCCGAGACCCCCCCCAATTCAGCCGTCTCCGCTCTGTGGGATCTTCTAACATCCAAAGGCATCAATATTATCAAGATAAAGCAGATCCGATGAGTTTTTATTTTTCGCCCTACCCGCGACTGGTCCAAATTTTCCAAAATATGACCAAATTGATTTCTTCAAAATTGCCCCCGAGACCCCCCCCAATTCAGCCGTCTCCGCTCTGTGGGATCTTCTAACATCCAAAGGCATCAATATTATCAAGATAAAGCAGATCCGATGAGTTTTTATTTTTCGCCCTACCCGGACTGGTCCAAATTTTCCAAAATATGACCAAATTGATTTCTTCAAAATTGCCCCCGAGACCCCCCCCAATTCAGCCGTCTCCGCTCTGTGGGATCTTCTAACATCCAAAGGCATCAATATTATCAAGATAAAGCAGATCCGATGAGTTTTTATTTTTCGCCCTACCCGCGACTGGTCCAAATTTTCCAAAATATGACCAAATTGATTTCTTCAAAATTGCCCCCGAGACCCCCCCCAATTCAGCCGTCTCCGCTCTGTGGGATCTTCTAACATCCAAAGGCATCAATATTATCAAGATAAAGCAGATCCGATGAGTTTTTATTTTTCGCCCTACCCGCGACTGGTCCAAATTTTCCAAAATATGACCAAATTGATTTCTTCAAAATTGCCCCCGAGACCCCCCCCAATTCAGCCGTCTCCGCTCTGTGGGATCTTCTAACATCCAAAGGCATCAATATTATCAAGATAAAGCAGATCCGATGAGTTTTTATTTTTCGCCCTACCCGCGACTGGTCCAAATTTTCCAAAATATGACCAAATTGATTTCTTCAAAATTGCCCCCGAGACCCCCCCCAATTCAGCCGTCTCCGCTCTGTGGGATCTTCTAACATCCAAAGGCATCAATATTATCAAGATAAAGCAGATCCGATGAGTTTTTATTTTTCGCCCTACCCGCGACTGGTCCAAATTTTCCAAAATATGACCAAATTGATTTCTTCAAAATTGCCCCCGAGACCCCCCCCAATTCAGCCGTCTCCGCTCTGTGGGATCTTCTAACATCCAAAGGCATCAATATTATCAAGATAAAGCAGATCCGATGAGTTTTTATTTTTCGCCCTACCCGCGACTGGTCCAAATTTTCCAAAATATGACCAAATTGATTTCTTCAAAATTGCCCCCGAGACCCCCCCCAATTCAGCCGTCTCCGCTCTGTGGGATCTTCTAACATCCAAAGGCATCAATATTATCAAGATAAAGCAGATCCGATGAGTTTTTATTTTTCGCCCTACCCGCGACTGGTCCAAATTTTCCAAAATATGACCAAATTGATTTCTTCAAAATTGCCCCCGAGACCCCCCCCAATTCAGCCGTCTCCGCTCTGTGGGATCTTCTAACATCCAAAGGCATCAATATTATCAAGATAAAGCAGATCCGATGAGTTTTTATTTTTCGCCCTACCCGCGACTGGTCCAAATTTTCCAAAATATGACCAAATTGATTTCTTCAAAATTGCCCCCGAGACCCCCCCCAATTCAGCCGTCTCCGCTCTGTGGGATCTTCTAACATCCAAAGGCATCAATATTATCAAGATAAAGCAGATCCGATGAGTTTTTATTTTTCGCCCTACCCGCGACTGGTCCAAATTTTCCAAAATATGACCAAATTGATTTCTTCAAAATTGCCCCCGAGACCCCCCCCAATTCAGCCGTCTCCGCTCTGTGGGATCTTCTAACATCCAAAGGCATCAATATTATCAAGATAAAGCAGATCCGATGAGTTTTTATTTTTCGCCCTACCCGCGACTGGTCCAAATTTTCCAAAATATGACCAAATTGATTTCTTCAAAATTGCCCCCGAGACCCCCCCCAATTCAGCCGTCTCCGCTCTGTGGGATCTTCTAACATCCAAAGGCATCAATATTATCAAGATAAAGCAGATCCGATGAGTTTTTATTTTTCGCCCTACCCGCGACTGGTCCAAATTTTCCAAAATATGACCAAATTGATTTCTTCAAAATTGCCCCCGAGACCCCCCCCAATTCAGCCGTCTCCGCTCTGTGGGATCTTCTAACATCCAAAGGCATCAATATTATCAAGATAAAGCAGATCCGATGAGTTTTTATTTTTCGCCCTACCCGCGACTGGTCCAAATTTTCCAAAATATGACCAAATTGATTTCTTCAAAATTGCCCCCGAGACCCCCCCCAATTCAGCCGTCTCCGCTCTGTGGGATCTTCTAACATCCAAAGGCATCAATATTATCAAGATAAAGCAGATCCGATGAGTTTTTATTTTTCGCCCTACCCGCGACTGGTCCAAATTTTCCAAAATATGACCAAATTGATTTCTTCAAAATTGCCCCCGAGACCCCCCCCAATTCAGCCGTCTCCGCTCTGTGGGATCTTCTAACATCCAAAGGCATCAATATTATCAAGATAAAGCAGATCCGATGAGTTTTTATTTTTCGCCCTACCCGCGACTGGTCCAAATTTTCCAAAATATGACCAAATTGATTTCTTCAAAATTGCCCCCGAGACCCCCCCCAATTCAGCCGTCTCCGCTCTGTGGGATCTTCTAACATCCAAAGGCATCAATATTATCAAGATAAAGCAGATCCGATGAGTTTTTATTTTTCGCCCTACCCGCGACTGGTCCAAATTTTCCAAAATATGACCAAATTGATTTCTTCAAAATTGCCCCCGAGACCCCCCCCAATTCAGCCGTCTCCGCTCTGTGGGATCTTCTAACATCCAAAGGCATCAATATTATCAAGATAAAGCAGATCCGATGAGTTTTTATTTTTCGCCCTACCCGCGACTGGTCCAAATTTTCCAAAATATGACCAAATTGATTTCTTCAAAATTGCCCCCGAGACCCCCCCCAATTCAGCCGTCTCCGCTCTGTGGGATCTTCTAACATCCAAAGGCATCAATATTATCAAGATAAAGCAGATCCGATGAGTTTTTATTTTTCGCCCTACCCGCGACTGGTCCAAATTTTCCAAAATATGACCAAATTGATTTCTTCAAAATTGCCCCCGAGACCCCCCCCAATTCAGCCGTCTCCGCTCTGTGGGATCTTC
>NW_026974349.1:0-35855 GCF_037042905.1 Lytechinus pictus | reverse complement strand
TAGTGGACTGGTGTTGGGCTGGGTGTCGCTCAACAGCCCCTGCCCACCTCGGAGAGGAAGAGCGGGTGCCTAACCTCGACGTACGGGGGGCTAGTGGACTGGTGTTGGGCTGGCTGTCGCTCAGGAGCCCCTGCCGACGTCGGAGAAGTAGTGCGAGTGACTGGCTTCGACGTACGGGGGGCTAGCGGACTGGAGGTGGGCTGGCTGTCGCTCAAGAGCCGCTGCCGACGTCGGAGAAGTAGTTCGAGTGCCTGGCTTCGACGTACGGGGGGCTAGTGGACTGGAGGTGGGCTGGGTGTCGCCCAGGAGCCCCTGCCCACCTCGGAGAAGTAGTGCGAGTGCCTGGCTTCGACGTACGCGGGGCTAGTGGACTGGAGGTGGGCTGGGTGTCGCCCAGGAGCCCCTGCCCACCTCGGAGAGGAAGAGCGGGTGCCCAACCTCGACGTACGGGGGGCTAGTGGACTGGAGGTGGGCTGGGTGTCGCTCAAGAGCACCTGAAAACGTCGGAGTGGAAGGGCGGGTGCCTAACCTCGACGTACGGGGCCCTGGCCGACTGGAGGCGGGATGGCTGTCGCTCAGGAGCCCCTGCCGACATCGGAGAGGAAGAGCGGGTGCCTGGTCTCGACATACGGGGCCCTGGCCGACTGGAGGAGGGCTGGCTGTCGCTCAAGAGCCACCGCCCACGTCGGAGAGGAACAGCGGGTGCCTAACCTCGACGTACGGGGCCCTGTAGGACTGGTGTTGGGCTGTGTCCCGCTCAGGAGCCCCTGCCCACCTCGGAGAGGAAGAGCGGGTGCCCAACCTCGACGTACGGGGGGCTAGTGGACTGGTGTTGGGCTGTGTCCCGCTCAGGAGCCGCTGCCGACGTCGGAGAAGTAGTGCGAGTGTCTGGCTTCGACGTACGGCGGGCTAGTGGACTGGAGGTGGGCTGGCTGTCGCTCAGGAGCCCCTGCCCACCTCGGAGAGGAAGAGCGGGTGCCCAACCTCGACGTACGGGGGGCTAGTGGACTGGTGTTGGGCTGGCTGTCGCTCAGGAGCCCCTGAAAACGTCGGAGAAGTAGTGCGAGTGCCTGGCTTCGACGAACGGGGGGCTAGTGGACTGGAGGTGGGCTGGCTGTCGCTCAAGAGCCGCTGCCGACGTCGGAGAAGTAGTTCGAGTGACTGGCTTCGACGTACGGGGGGCTAGTGGACAGGAGGTGAGCTGGCTGTCGCCCAGGAGCCCCTGCCGACGTCGGAGAAGTAGTGCGAGTGCCTGGCTTCGACGTACGGGGGGGCTAGTGGACTGGAGGTGAGCTGGCTGTCGCTCAGGAGTCCCTGCCGACGTCGGAGAAGTAGTGCGAGTGCCTGGCTTCGACGTACGGGGGGCTAGTGGACTGGAGGTGAGCTGGCTGTCGCCCAGGAGCCCCTGCCCACCTCGGAGAGGAAGAGCGGGTGCCCAACCTCGACGTACGGGGGGCTAGTGGACTGGTGTTGGGCTGGGTGTCGCTCAACAGCCCCTGCCCACCTCGGAGAGGAAGAGCGGGTGCCTAACCTCGACGTACGGGGGGCTAGTGGACTGGTGTTGGGCTGGCTGTCGCTCAGGAGCCCCTGCCGACGTCGGAGAAGTAGTGCGAGTGACTGGCTTCGACGTACGGCGGGCTAGTGGACTGGAGGTGGGCTGGCTGTCGCTCAGGAGCCCCTGCCCACCTCGGAGAGGAAGAGCGGGTGCCCAACCTCGACGTACGGGGGGCTAGTGGACTGGTGTTGGGCTGGCTGTCGCTCAGGAGCCCCTGAAAACGTCGGAGAAGTAGTGCGAGTGCCTGGCTTCGACGAACGGGGGGCTAGTGGACTGGAGGTGGGCTGGCTGTCGCTCAAGAGCCGCTGCCGACGTCGGAGAAGTAGTTCGAGTGACTGGCTTCGACGTACGGGGGGCTAGTGGACAGGAGGTGAGCTGGCTGTCGCCCAGGAGCCCCTGCCGACGTCGGAGAAGTAGTGCGAGTGCCTGGCTTCGACGTACGGGGGGGCTAGTGGACTGGAGGTGAGCTGGCTGTCGCTCAGGAGTCCCTGCCGACGTCGGAGAAGTAGTGCGAGTGCCTGGCTTCGACGTACGGGGGGCTAGTGGACTGGAGGTGAGCTGGCTGTCGCCCAGGAGCCCCTGCCCACCTCGGAGAGGAAGAGCGGGTGCCCAACCTCGACGTACGGGGGGCTAGTGGACTGGTGTTGGGCTGGGTGTCGCTCAACAGCCCCTGCCCACCTCGGAGAGGAAGAGCGGGTGCCTAACCTCGACGTACGGGGCCCTGTAGGACTGGTGTTGGGCTGTGTCCCGCTCAGGAGCCCCTGCCCACCTCGGAGAGGAAGAGCGGGTGCCCAACCTCGACGTACGGGGGGCTAGTGGACTGGTGTTGGGCTGTGTCCCGCTCAGGAGCCGCTGCCGACGTCGGAGAAGTAGTGCGAGTGTCTGGCTTCGACGTACGGCGGGCTAGTGGACTGGAGGTGGGCTGGCTGTCGCTCAGGAGCCCCTGCCCACCTCGGAGAGGAAGAGCGGGTGCCCAACCTCGACGTACGGGGGGCTAGTGGACTGGTGTTGGGCTGGCTGTCGCTCAGGAGCCCCTGAAAACGTCGGAGAAGTAGTGCGAGTGCCTGGCTTCGACGAACGGGGGGCTAGTGGACTGGAGGTGGGCTGGCTGTCGCTCAAGAGCCGCTGCCGACGTCGGAGAAGTAGTTCGAGTGACTGGCTTCGACGTACGGGGGGCTAGTGGACAGGAGGTGAGCTGGCTGTCGCCCAGGAGCCCCTGCCGACGTCGGAGAAGTAGTGCGAGTGCCTGGCTTCGACGTACGGGGGGGCTAGTGGACTGGAGGTGAGCTGGCTGTCGCTCAGGAGTCCCTGCCGACGTCGGAGAAGTAGTGCGAGTGCCTGGCTTCGACGTACGGGGGGCTAGTGGACTGGAGGTGAGCTGGCTGTCGCCCAGGAGCCCCTGCCCACCTCGGAGAGGAAGAGCGGGTGCCCAACCTCGACGTACGGGGGGCTAGTGGACTGGTGTTGGGCTGGGTGTCGCTCAACAGCCCCTGCCCACCTCGGAGAGGAAGAGCGGGTGCCTAACCTCGACGTACGGGGGGCTAGTGGACTGGTGTTGGGCTGGCTGTCGCTCAGGAGCCCCTGCCGACGTCGGAGAAGTAGTGCGAGTGACTGGCTTCGACGTACGGGGGGCTAGCGGACTGGAGGTGGGCTGGCTGTCGCTCAAGAGCCGCTGCCGACGTCGGAGAAGTAGTTCGAGTGCCTGGCTTCGACGTACGGGGGGCTAGTGGACTGGAGGTGGGCTGGGTGTCGCCCAGGAGCCCCTGCCCACCTCGGAGAAGTAGTGCGAGTGCCTGGCTTCGACGTACGCGGGGCTAGTGGACTGGAGGTGGGCTGGGTGTCGCCCAGGAGCCCCTGCCCACCTCGGAGAGGAAGAGCGGGTGCCCAACCTCGACGTACGGGGGGCTAGTGGACTGGAGGTGGGCTGGGTGTCGCTCAAGAGCACCTGAAAACGTCGGAGTGGAAGGGCGGGTGCCTAACCTCGACGTACGGGGCCCTGGCCGACTGGAGGCGGGATGGCTGTCGCTCAGGAGCCCCTGCCGACATCGGAGAGGAAGAGCGGGTGCCTGGTCTCGACATACGGGGCCCTGGCCGACTGGAGGAGGGCTGGCTGTCGCTCAAGAGCCACCGCCCACGTCGGAGAGGAACAGCGGGTGCCTAACCTCGACGTACGGGGCCCTGTAGGACTGGTGTTGGGCTGTGTCCCGCTCAGGAGCCCCTGCCCCACCTCGGAGAGGAAGAGCGGGTGCCCAACCTCGACGTACGGGGGGCTAGTGGACTGGTGTTGGGCTGTGTCCCGCTCAGGAGCCGCTGCCGACGTCGGAGAAGTAGTGCGAGTGTCTGGCTTCGACGTACGGCGGGCTAGTGGACTGGAGGTGGGCTGGCTGTCGCTCAGGAGCCCCTGCCCACCTCGGAGAGGAAGAGCGGGTGCCCAACCTCGACGTACGGGGGGCTAGTGGACTGGTGTTGGGCTGGCTGTCGCTCAGGAGCCCCTGAAAACGTCGGAGAAGTAGTGCGAGTGCCTGGCTTCGACGAACGGGGGGCTAGTGGACTGGAGGTGGGCTGGCTGTCGCTCAAGAGCCGCTGCCGACGTCGGAGAAGTAGTTCGAGTGACTGGCTTCGACGTACGGGGGGCTAGTGGACAGGAGGTGAGCTGGCTGTCGCCCAGGAGCCCCTGCCGACGTCGGAGAAGTAGTGCGAGTGCCTGGCTTCGACGTACGGGGGGGCTAGTGGACTGGAGGTGAGCTGGCTGTCGCTCAGGAGTCCCTGCCGACGTCGGAGAAGTAGTGCGAGTGCCTGGCTTCGACGTACGGGGGGCTAGTGGACTGGAGGTGAGCTGGCTGTCGCCCAGGAGCCCCTGCCCACCTCGGAGAGGAAGAGCGGGTGCCCAACCTCGACGTACGGGGGGCTAGTGGACTGGTGTTGGGCTGGGTGTCGCTCAACAGCCCCTGCCCACCTCGGAGAGGAAGAGCGGGTGCCTAACCTCGACGTACGGGGGGCTAGTGGACTGGTGTTGGGCTGGCTGTCGCTCAGGAGCCCCTGCCGACGTCGGAGAAGTAGTGCGAGTGACTGGCTTCGACGTACGGGGGGCTAGCGGACTGGAGGTGGGCTGGCTGTCGCTCAAGAGCCGCTGCCGACGTCGGAGAAGTAGTTCGAGTGCCTGGCTTCGACGTACGGGGGGCTAGTGGACTGGAGGTGGGCTGGGTGTCGCCCAGGAGCCCCTGCCCACCTCGGAGAAGTAGTGCGAGTGCCTGGCTTCGACGTACGCGGGGCTAGTGGACTGGAGGTGGGCTGGGTGTCGCCCAGGAGCCCCTGCCCACCTCGGAGAGGAAGAGCGGGTGCCCAACCTCGACGTACGGGGGGCTAGTGGACTGGAGGTGGGCTGGGTGTCGCTCAAGAGCACCTGAAAACGTCGGAGTGGAAGGGCGGGTGCCTAACCTCGACGTACGGGGCCCTGGCCGACTGGAGGCGGGATGGCTGTCGCTCAGGAGCCCCTGCCGACATCGGAGAGGAAGAGCGGGTGCCTGGTCTCGACATACGGGGCCCTGGCCGACTGGAGGAGGGCTGGCTGTCGCTCAAGAGCCACCGCCCACGTCGGAGAGGAACAGCGGGTGCCTAACCTCGACGTACGGGGCCCTGTAGGACTGGTGTTGGGCTGTGTCCCGCTCAGGAGCCCCTGCCCACCTCGGAGAGGAAGAGCGGGTGCCCAACCTCGACGTACGGGGGGCTAGTGGACTGGTGTTGGGCTGTGTCCCGCTCAGGAGCCGCTGCCGACGTCGGAGAAGTAGTGCGAGTGTCTGGCTTCGACGTACGGCGGGCTAGTGGACTGGAGGTTGGGCTGGCTGTCGCTCAGGAGCCCCTGCCCACCTCGGAGAGGAAGAGCGGGTGCCCAACCTCGACGTACGGGGGGCTAGTGGACTGGTGTTGGGCTGGCTGTCGCTCAGGAGCCCCTGAAAACGTCGGAGAAGTAGTGCGAGTGCCTGGCTTCGACGAACGGGGGGCTAGTGGACTGGAGGTGGGCTGGCTGTCGCTCAAGAGCCGCTGCCGACGTCGGAGAAGTAGTTCGAGTGACTGGCTTCGACGTACGGGGGGCTAGTGGACAGGAGGTGAGCTGGCTGTCGCCCAGGAGCCCCTGCCGACGTCGGAGAAGTAGTGCGAGTGCCTGGCTTCGACGTACGGGGGGGCTAGTGGACTGGAGGTGAGCTGGCTGTCGCTCAGGAGTCCCTGCCGACGTCGGAGAAGTAGTGCGAGTGCCTGGCTTCGACGTACGGGGGGCTAGTGGACTGGAGGTGAGCTGGCTGTCGCCCAGGAGCCCCTGCCCACCTCGGAGAGGAAGAGCGGGTGCCCAACCTCGACGTACGGGGGGCTAGTGGACTGGTGTTGGGCTGGGTGTCGCTCAACAGCCCCTGCCCACCTCGGAGAGGAAGAGCGGGTGCCTAACCTCGACGTACGGGGGGCTAGTGGACTGGTGTTGGGCTGGCTGTCGCTCAGGAGCCCCTGCCGACGTCGGAGAAGTAGTGCGAGTGACTGGCTTCGACGTACGGGGGGCTAGCGGACTGAGGTGGGCTGGCTGTCGCTCAAGAGCCGCTGCCGACGTCGGAGAAGTAGTTCGAGTGCCTGGCTTCGACGTACGGGGGGCTAGTGGACTGGAGGTGGGCTGGGTGTCGCCCAGGAGCCCCTGCCCACCTCGGAGAAGTAGTGCGAGTGCCTGGCTTCGACGTACGCGGGGCTAGTGGACTGGAGGTGGGCTGGGTGTCGCCCAGGAGCCCCTGCCCACCTCGGAGAGGAAGAGCGGGTGCCCAACCTCGACGTACGGGGGGCTAGTGGACTGGAGGTGGGCTGGGTGTCGCTCAAGAGCACCTGAAAACGTCGGAGTGGAAGGGCGGGTGCCTAACCTCGACGTACGGGGCCCTGGCCGACTGGAGGCGGGATGGCTGTCGCTCAGGAGCCCCTGCCGACATCGGAGAGGAAGAGCGGGTGCCTGGTCTCGACATACGGGGCCCTGGCCGACTGGAGGAGGGCTGGCTGTCGCTCAAGAGCCACCGCCCACGTCGGAGAGGAACAGCGGGTGCCTAACCTCGACGTACGGGGCCCTGTAGGACTGGTGTTGGGCTGTGTCCCGCTCAGGAGCCCCTGCCCACCTCGGAGAGGAAGAGCGGGTGCCCAACCTCGACGTACGGGGGGCTAGTGGACTGGTGTTGGGCTGTGTCCCGCTCAGGAGCCGCTGCCGACGTCGGAGAAGTAGTGCGAGTGTCTGGCTTCGACGTACGGCGGGCTAGTGGACTGGAGGTGGGCTGGCTGTCGCTCAGGAGCCCCTGCCCACCTCGGAGAGGAAGAGCGGGTGCCCAACCTCGACGTACGGGGGGCTAGTGGACTGGTGTTGGGCTGGCTGTCGCTCAGGAGCCCCTGAAAACGTCGGAGAAGTAGTGCGAGTGCCTGGCTTCGACGAACGGGGGGCTAGTGGACTGGAGGTGGGCTGGCTGTCGCTCAAGAGCCGCTGCCGACGTCGGAGAAGTAGTTCGAGTGACTGGCTTCGACGTACGGGGGGCTAGTGGACAGGAGGTGAGCTGGCTGTCGCCCAGGAGCCCCTGCCGACGTCGGAGAAGTAGTGCGAGTGCCTGGCTTCGACGTACGGGGGGGCTAGTGGACTGGAGGTGAGCTGGCTGTCGCTCAGGAGTCCCTGCCGACGTCGGAGAAGTAGTGCGAGTGCCTGGCTTCGACGTACGGGGGGCTAGTGGACTGGAGGTGAGCTGGCTGTCGCCCAGGAGCCCCTGCCCACCTCGGAGAGGAAGAGCGGGTGCCCAACCTCGACGTACGGGGGGCTAGTGGACTGGTGTTGGGCTGGGTGTCGCTCAACAGCCCCTGCCCACCTCGGAGAGGAAGAGCGGGTGCCTAACCTCGACGTACGGGGGGCTAGTGGACTGGTGTTGGGCTGGCTGTCGCTCAGGAGCCCCTGCCGACGTCGGAGAAGTAGTGCGAGTGACTGGCTTCGACGTACGGGGGGCTAGCGGACTGGAGGTGGGCTGGCTGTCGCTCAAGAGCCGCTGCCGACGTCGGAGAAGTAGTTCGAGTGCCTGGCTTCGACGTACGGGGGGCTAGTGGACTGGAGGTGGGCTGGGTGTCGCCCAGGAGCCCCTGCCCACCTCGGAGAAGTAGTGCGAGTGCCTGGCTTCGACGTACGCGGGGCTAGTGGACTGGAGGTGGGCTGGGTGTCGCCCAGGAGCCCCTGCCCACCTCGGAGAGGAAGAGCGGGTGCCCAACCTCGACGTACGGGGGGCTAGTGGACTGGAGGTGGGCTGGGTGTCGCTCAAGAGCACCTGAAAACGTCGGAGTGGAAGGGCGGGTGCCTAACCTCGACGTACGGGGCCCTGGCCGACTGGAGGCGGGATGGCTGTCGCTCAGGAGCCCCTGCCGACATCGGAGAGGAAGAGCGGGTGCCTGGTCTCGACATACGGGCCCTGGCCGACTGGAGGAGGGCTGGCTGTCGCTCAAGAGCCACCGCCCACGTCGGAGAGGAACAGCGGGTGCCTAACCTCGACGTACGGGGCCCTGTAGGACTGGTGTTGGGCTGTGTCCCGCTCAGGAGCCCCTGCCCACCTCGGAGAGGAAGAGCGGGTGCCCAACCTCGACGTACGGGGGGCTAGTGGACTGGTGTTGGGCTGTGTCCGCTCAGGAGCCGCTGCCGACGTCGGAGAAGTAGTGCGAGTGTCTGGCTTCGACGTACGGCGGGCTAGTGGACTGGAGGTGGGCTGGCTGTCGCTCAGGAGCCCCTGCCCACCTCGGAGAGGAAGAGCGGGTGCCCAACCTCGACGTACGGGGGGCTAGTGGACTGGTGTTGGGCTGGCTGTCGCTCAGGAGCCCCTGAAAACGTCGGAGAAGTAGTGCGAGTGCCTGGCTTCGACGAACGGGGGGCTAGTGGACTGGAGGTGGGCTGGCTGTCGCTCAAGAGCCGCTGCCGACGTCGGAGAAGTAGTTCGAGTGACTGGCTTCGACGTACGGGGGGCTAGTGGACAGGAGGTGAGCTGGCTGTCGCCCAGGAGCCCCTGCCGACGTCGGAGAAGTAGTGCGAGTGCCTGGCTTCGACGTACGGGGGGGCTAGTGGACTGGAGGTGAGCTGGCTGTCGCTCAGGAGTCCCTGCCGACGTCGGAGAAGTAGTGCGAGTGCCTGGCTTCGACGTACGGGGGGCTAGTGGACTGGAGGTGAGCTGGCTGTCGCCCAGGAGCCCCTGCCCACCTCGGAGAGGAAGAGCGGGTGCCCAACCTCGACGTACGGGGGGCTAGTGGACTGGTGTTGGGCTGGGTGTCGCTCAACAGCCCCTGCCCACTCGGAGAGGAAGAGCGGGTGCCTAACCTCGACGTACGGGGGGCTAGTGGACTGGTGTTGGGCTGGCTGTCGCTCAGGAGCCCCTGCCGACGTCGGAGAAGTAGTGCGAGTGACTGGCTTCGACGTACGGGGGGCTAGCGGACTGGAGGTGGGCTGGCTGTCGCTCAAGAGCCGCTGCCGACGTCGGAGAAGTAGTTCGAGTGCCTGGCTTCGACGTACGGGGGCTAGTGGACTGGAGGTGGGCTGGGTGTCGCCCAGGAGCCCCTGCCCACCTCGGAGAAGTAGTGCGAGTGCCTGGCTTCGACGTACGCGGGGCTAGTGGACTGGAGGTGGGCTGGGTGTCGCCCAGGAGCCCCTGCCCACCTCGGAGAGGAAGAGCGGGTGCCCAACCTCGACGTACGGGGGGCTAGTGGACTGGAGGTGGGCTGGGTGTCGCTCAAGAGCACCTGAAAACGTCGGAGTGGAAGGGCGGGTGCCTAACCTCGACGTACGGGGCCCTGGCCGACTGGAGGCGGGATGGCTGTCGCTCAGGAGCCCCTGCCGACATCGGAGAGGAAGAGCGGGTGCCTGGTCTCGACATACGGGGCCCTGGCCGACTGGAGGAGGGCTGGCTGTCGCTCAAGAGCCACCGCCCACGTCGGAGAGGAACAGCGGGTGCCTAACCTCGACGTACGGGGCCCTGTAGGACTGGTGTTGGGCTGTGTCCCGCTCAGGAGCCCCTGCCCACCTCGGAGAGGAAGAGCGGGTGCCCAACCTCGACGTACGGGGGGCTAGTGGACTGGTGTTGGGCTGTGTCCCGCTCAGGAGCCGCTGCCGACGTCGGAGAAGTAGTGCGAGTGTCTGGCTTCGACGTACGGCGGGCTAGTGGACTGGAGGTGGGCTGGCTGTCGCTCAGGAGCCCCTGCCCACCTCGGAGAGGAAGAGCGGGTGCCCAACCTCGACGTACGGGGGGCTAGTGGACTGGTGTTGGGCTGGCTGTCGCTCAGGAGCCCCTGAAAACGTCGGAGAAGTAGTGCGAGTGCCTGGCTTCGACGAACGGGGGGCTAGTGGACTGGAGGTGGGCTGGCTGTCGCTCAAGAGCCGCTGCCGACGTCGGAGAAGTAGTTCGAGTGACTGGCTTCGACGTACGGGGGGCTAGTGGACAGGAGGTGAGCTGGCTGTCGCCCAGGAGCCCCTGCCGACGTCGGAGAAGTAGTGCGAGTGCCTGGCTTCGACGTACGGGGGGCTAGTGGACTGGAGGTGAGCTGGCTGTCGCTCAGGAGTCCCTGCCGACGTCGGAGAAGTAGTGCGAGTGCCTGGCTTCGACGTACGGGGGGCTAGTGGACTGGAGGTGAGCTGGCTGTCGCCCAGGAGCCCCTGCCCACCTCGGAGAGGAAGAGCGGGTGCCCAACCTCGACGTACGGGGGGCTAGTGGACTGGTGTTGGGCTGGGTGTCGCTCAACAGCCCCTGCCCACCTCGGAGAGGAGAGCGGGTGCCTAACCTCGACGTACGGGGGGCTAGTGGACTGGTGTTGGGCTGGCTGTCGCTCAGGAGCCCCTGCCGACGTCGGAGAAGTAGTGCGAGTGACTGGCTTCGACGTACGGCGGGCTAGTGGACTGGAGGTGGGCTGGCTGTCGCTCAGGAGCCCCTGCCCACCTCGGAGAGGAAGAGCGGGTGCCCAACCTCGACGTACGGGGGGCTAGTGGGACTGGTGTTGGGCTGGCTGTCGCTCAGGAGCCCCTGAAAACGTCGGAGAAGTAGTGCCGAGTGCCTGGCTTCGACGAACGGGGGGCTAGTGGACTGGAGGTGGGCTGGCTGTCGCTCAAGAGCCGCTGCCGACGTCGGAGAAGTAGTTCGAGTGACTGGCTTCGACGTACGGGGGGCTAGTGGACAGGAGGTGAGCTGGCTGTCGCCCAGGAGCCCCTGCCGACGTCGGAGAAGTAGTGCGAGTGCCCTGGCTTCGACGTACGGGGGGGCTAGTGGACTGGAGGTGAGCTGGCTGTCGCTCAGGAGTCCCTGCCGACGTCGGAGAGTAGTGCGAGTGCCTGGCTTCGACGTACGGGGGGCTAGTGGACTGGAGGTGAGCTGGCTGTCGCCCAGGAGCCCTGCCCACCTCGGAGAGGAGAGCGGGTGCCCAACCTCGACGTACGGGGGGCTAGTGGACTGGTGTTGGGCTGGGTGTCGCTCAACAGCCCCTGCCCACCTCGGAGAGGAAGAGCGGGTGCCTAACCTCGACGTACGGGGCCCTGTAGGACTGGTGTTGGGCTGTGTCCCGCTCAGGAGCCCCTGCCCACCTCGGAGAGGAAGAGCGGGTGCCCAACCTCGACGTACGGGGGGCTAGTGGACTGGTGTTGGGCTGTGTCCCGCTCAGGAGCCGCTGCCGACGTCGGAGAAGTAGTGCGAGTGTCTGGCTTCGGACGTACGGCGGGCTAGTGGACTGGAGGTGGGCTGGCTGTCGCTCAGGAGCCCCTGCCCACCTCGGAGAGGAAGAGCGGGTGCCAACCTCGACGTACGGGGGGCTAGTGGACTGGTGTTGGGCTGGCTGTCGCTCAGGAGCCCCTGAAAACGTCGGAGAAGTAGTGCGAGTGCCTGGCTTCGACGAACGGGGGGCTAGTGGACTGGAGGTGGGCTGGCTGTCGCTCAAGAGCCGCTGCCGACGTCGGAGAAGTAAGTTCGAGTGACTGGCTTCGACGTACGGGGGGCTAGTGGACAGGAGGTGAGCTGGCTGTCGCCCAGGAGCCCCTGCCGACGTCGGAGAAGTAGTGCGAGTGCCTGGCTTCGACGTACGGGGGGCTAGTGGACTGGAGGTGAGCTGGCTGTCGCTCAGGAGTCCCTGCCGACGTCGGAGAAGTAGTGCGAGTGCCTGGCTTCGACGTACGGGGGGCTAGTGGACTGGAGGTGAGCTGGCTGTCGCCCAGGAGCCCCTGCCCACCTCGGAGAGGAAGAGCGGGTGCCCAACCTCGACGTACGGGGGGGCTAGTGGACTGGTGTTGGGCTGGGTGTCGCTCAACAGCCCCTGCCCACCTCGGAGAGGAAGAGCGGGTGCCTAACCTCGACGTACGGGGGCTAGTGGACTGGTGTTGGGCTGGCTGTCGCTCAGGAGCCCCTGCCGACGTCGGAGAAGTAGTGCGAGTGACTGGCTTCGACGTACGGGGGGCTAGCGGACTGGAGGTGGGCTGGCTGTCGCTCAAGAGCCGCTGCCGACGTCGGAGAAGTAGTTCGAGTGCCTGGCTTCGACGTACGGGGGGCTAGTGGACTGGAGGTGGGCTGGGTGTCGCCCAGGAGCCCCTGCCCACCTCGGAGAAGTAGTGCGAGTGCCTGGCTTCGACGTACGCGGGGCTAGTGGACTGGAGGTGGGCTGGGTGTCGCCCAGGAGCCCCTGCCCACCTCGGAGAGGAAGAGCGGGTGCCCAACCTCGACGTACGGGGGGCTAGTGGACTGGAGGTGGGCTGGGTGTCGCTCAAGAGCACCTGAAAACGTCGGAGTGGAAGGGCGGGTGCCTAACCTCGACGTACGGGGCCCTGGCCGACTGGAGGCGGGATGGCTGTCGCTCAGGAGCCCCTGCCGACATCGGAGAGGAAGAGCGGGTGCCTGGTCTCGACATACGGGGCCCTGGCCGACTGGAGGAGGGCTGGCTGTCGCTCAAGAGCCACCGCCCACGTCGGAGAGGAACAGCGGGTGCCTAACCTCGACGTACGGGGCCCTGTAGGACTGGTGTTGGGCTGTGTCCCGCTCAGGAGCCCCTGCCCACCTCGGAGAGGAAGAGCGGGTGCCCAACCTCGACGTACGGGGGGCTAGTGGACTGGTGTTGGGCTGTGTCCCGCTCAGGAGCCGCTGCCGACGTCGGAGAAGTAGTGCGAGTGTCTGGCTTCGACGTACGGCGGGCTAGTGGACTGGAGGTGGGCTGGCTGTCGCTCAGGAGCCCCTGCCCACCTCGGAGAGGAAGAGCGGGTGCCCAACCTCGACGTACGGGGGGCTAGTGGACTGGTGTTGGGCTGGCTGTCGCTCAGGAGCCCCTGAAAACGTCGGAGAAGTAGTGCGAGTGCCTGGCTTCGACGAACGGGGGGCTAGTGGACTGGAGGTGGGCTGGCTGTCGCTCAAGAGCCGCTGCCGACGTCGGAGAAGTAGTTCGAGTGACTGGCTTCGACGTACGGGGGGCTAGTGGACAGGAGGTGAGCTGGCTGTCGCCCAGGAGCCCCTGCCGACGTCGGAGAAGTAGTGCGAGTGCCTGGCTTCGACGTACGGGGGGGCTAGTGGACTGGAGGTGAGCTGGCTGTCGCTCAGGAGTCCCTGCCGACGTCGGAGAAGTAGTGCGAGTGCCTGGCTTCGACGTACGGGGGGCTAGTGGACTGGAGGTGAGCTGGCTGTCGCCCAGGAGCCCCTGCCCACCTCGGAGAGGAAGAGCGGGTGCCCAACCTCGACGTACGGGGGGCTAGTGGACTGGTGTTGGGCTGGGTGTCGCTCAACAGCCCCTGCCCACCTCGGAGAGGAAGAGCGGGTGCCTAACCTCGACGTACGGGGGGCTAGTGGACTGGTGTTGGGCTGGCTGTCGCTCAGGAGCCCCTGCCGACGTCGGAGAAGTAGTGCGAGTGACTGGCTTCGACGTACGGCGGGCTAGGGACTGGAGGTGGGCTGGCTGTCGCTCAGGAGCCCCTGCCCACCTCGGAGAGGAAGAGCGGGTGCCCAACCTCGACGTACGGGGGGCTAGTGGACTGGTGTTGGGCTGGCTGTCGCTCAGGAGCCCCTGAAAACGTCGGAGAAGTAGTGCGAGTGCCTGGCTTCGACGAACGGGGGGCTAGTGGACTGGAGGTGGGCTGGCTGTCGCTCAAGAGCCGCTGCCGACGTCGGAGAAGTAGTTCGAGTGACTGGCTTCGACGTACGGGGGGCTAGTGGACAGGAGGTGAGCTGGCTGTCGCCCAGGAGCCCCTGCCGACGTCGGAGAAGTAGTGCGAGTGCCTGGCTTCGACGTACGGGGGGGCTAGTGGACTGGAGGTGAGCTGGCTGTCGCTCAGGAGTCCCTGCCGACGTCGGAGAAGTAGTGCGAGTGCCTGGCTTCGACGTACGGGGGGCTAGTGGACTGGAGGTGAGCTGGCTGTCGCCCAGGAGCCCCTGCCCACCTCGGAGAGGAAGAGCGGGTGCCCAACCTCGACGTACGGGGGGCTAGTGGACTGGTGTTGGGCTGGGTGTCGCTCAACAGCCCCTGCCCACCTCGGAGAGGAAGAGCGGGTGCCTAACCTCGACGTACGGGGCCCTGTAGGACTGGTGTTGGGCTGTGTCCCGCTCAGGAGCCCCTGCCCACCTCGGAGAGGAAGAGCGGGTGCCCAACCTCGACGTACGGGGGGCTAGTGGACTGGTGTTGGGCTGTGTCCCGCTCAGGAGCCGCTGCCGACGTCGGAGAAGTAGTGCGAGTGTCTGGCTTCGACGTACGGCGGGCTAGTGGACTGGAGGTGGGCTGGCTGTCGCTCAGGAGCCCCTGCCCACCTCGGAGAGGAAGAGCGGGTGCCCAACCTCGACGTACGGGGGGCTAGTGGACTGGTGTTGGGCTGGCTGTCGCTCAGGAGCCCCTGAAAACGTCGGAGAAGTAGTGCGAGTGCCTGGCTTCGACGAACGGGGGGCTAGTGGACTGGAGGTGGGCTGGCTGTCGCTCAAGAGCCGCTGCCGACGTCGGAGAAGTAGTTCGAGTGACTGGCTTCGACGTACGGGGGGCTAGTGGACAGGAGGTGAGCTGGCTGTCGCCCAGGAGCCCCTGCCGACGTCGGAGAAGTAGTGCGAGTGCCTGGCTTCGACGTACGGGGGGGCTAGTGGACTGGAGGTGAGCTGGCTGTCGCTCAGGAGTCCCTGCCGACGTCGGAGAAGTAGTGCGAGTGCCTGGCTTCGACGTACGGGGGGCTAGTGGACTGGAGGTGAGCTGGCTGTCGCCCAGGAGCCCCTGCCCACCTCGGAGAGGAAGAGCGGGTGCCCAACCTCGACGTACGGGGGGCTAGTGGACTGGTGTTGGGCTGGGTGTCGCTCAACAGCCCCTGCCCACCTCGGAGAGGAAGAGCGGGTGCCTAACCTCGACGTACGGGGGGCTAGTGGACTGGTGTTGGGCTGGCTGTCGCTCAGGAGCCCCTGCCGACGTCGGAGAAGTAGTGCGAGTGACTGGCTTCGACGTACGGGGGGCTAGCGGACTGGAGGTGGGCTGGCTGTCGCTCAAGAGCCGCTGCCGACGTCGGAGAAGTAGTTCGAGTGCCTGGCTTCGACGTACGGGGGGCTAGTGGACTGGAGGTGGGCTGGGTGTCGCCCAGGAGCCCCTGCCCACCTCGGAGAAGTAGTGCGAGTGCCTGGCTTCGACGTACGCGGGGCTAGTGGACTGGAGGTGGGCTGGGTGTCGCCCAGGAGCCCCTGCCCACCTCGGAGAGGAAGAGCGGGTGCCCAACCTCGACGTACGGGGGGCTAGTGGACTGGAGGTGGGCTGGGTGTCGCTCAAGAGCACCTGAAAACGTCGGGAGTGGAAGGGCGGGTGCCTAACCTCGACGTACGGGGCCCTGGCCGACTGGAGGCGGGATGGCTGTCGCTCAGGAGCCCCTGCCGACATCGGAGAGGAAGAGCGGGTGCCTGGTCTCGACATACGGGGCCCTGGCCGACTGGAGGAGGGCTGGCTGTCGCTCAAGAGCCACCGCCCACGTCGGAGAGGAACAGCGGGTGCCTAACCTCGACGTACGGGGCCCTGTAGGACTGGTGTTGGGCTGTGTCCCGCTCAGGAGCCCCTGCCCACCTCGGAGAGGAAGAGCGGGTGCCCAACCTCGACGTACGGGGGGCTAGTGGACTGGTGTTGGGCTGTGTCCCGCTCAGGAGCCGCTGCCGACGTCGGAGAAGTAGTGCGAGTGTCTGGCTTCGACGTACGGCGGGCTAGTGGACTGGAGGTGGGGCTGGCTGTCGCTCTGGAGCACTCAGGAGCCCCTGCCCACCTCGGAGAGGAAGAGCGGGTGCCCAACCTCGACGTACGGGGGGCTAGTGGACTGGTGTTGGGCTGGCTGTCGCTCAGGAGCCCCTGAAAACGTCGGAGAAGTAGTGCGAGTGCCTGGCTTCGACGAACGGGGGCTAGTGGACTGGAGGTGGGCTGGCTGTCGCTCAAGAGCCGCTGCCGACGTCGGAGAAGTAGTTCGAGTGACTGGCTTCGACGTACGGGGGGCTAGTGGACAGGAGGTGAGCTGGCTGTCGCCCAGGAGCCCCTGCCGACGTCGGAGAAGTAGTGCGAGTGCCTGGCTTCGACGTACGGGGGGGCTAGTGGACTGGAGGTGAGCTGGCTGTCGCTCAGGAGTCCCTGCCGACGTCGGAGAAGTAGTGCGAGTGCCTGGCTTCGACGTACGGGGGGGCTAGTGGACTGGAGGTGAGCTGGCTGTCGCCCAGGAGCCCCTGCCCACCTCGGAGAGGAAGAGCGGGTGCCCAACCTCGACGTACGGGGGGCTAGTGGACTGGTGTTGGGCTGGGTGTCGCTCAACAGCCCCTGCCCACCTCGGAGAGGAAGAGCGGGTGCCTAACCTCGACGTACGGGGGGCTAGTGGACTGGTGTTGGGCTGGCTGTCGCTCAGGAGCCCCTGCCGACGTCGGAGAAGTAGTGCGAGTGACTGGCTTCGACGTACGGGGGGCTAGCGGACTGGAGGTGGGCTGGCTGTCGCTCAAGAGCCGCTGCCGACGTCGGAGAAGTAGTTCGAGTGCCTGGCTTCGACGTACGGGGGGCTAGTGGACTGGAGGTGGGCTGGGTGTCGCCCAGGAGCCCCTGCCCACCTCGGGAGAAGTAGTGCGAGTGCCTGGCTTCGACGTACGCGGGGCTAGTGACTGGAGGTGGGCTGGGTGTCGCCCAGGAGCCCTGCCCACCTCGGAGAGGAAGAGCGGGTGCCCAACCTCGACGTACGGGGGGCTAGTGGACTGGAGGTGGGCTGGGTGTCGCTCAAGAGCACCTGAAAACGTCGAGTGGAAGGGCGGGTGCCTAACCTCGACGTACGGGGCCCTGGCCGACTGAGGCGGATGGCTGTCGCTCAGGAGCCCCTGCCGACATCGGAGAGGAAGAGCGGGTGCCTGGTCTCGACATACGGGGCCCTGGCCGACTGGAGGAGGGCTGGCTGTCGCTCAGAGCCACCGCCCACGTCGGAGAGGAACAGCGGGTGCCTAACCTCGACGTACGGGGCCCTGTAGGACTGGTGTTGGGCTGTGTCCCGCTCAGGAGCCCCTGCCCACCTCGGAGAGGAAGAGCGGGTGCCCAACTCGACGTACGGGGGGCTAGTGGACTGGTGTTGGGCTGTGTCCCGCTCAGGAGCCGCTGCCGACGTCGGAGAAGTAGTGCGAGTGTCTGGCTTCGACGTACGGCGGGCTAGTGGACTGGAGGTGGGCTGGCTGTCGCTCAGGAGCCCCTGCCCACCTCGGAGAGGAAGAGCGGGTGCCCAACCTCGACGTACGGGGGGCTAGTGGACTGGTGTTGGGCTGGCTGTCGCTCAGGAGCCCCTGAAAACGTCGGAGAAGTAGTGCGAGTGCCTGGCTTCGACGAACGGGGGGCTAGTGGACTGGAGGTGGGCTGGCTGTCGCTCAAGAGCCGCTGCCGACGTCGGAGAAGTAGTTCGAGTGACTGGCTTCGACGTACGGGGGGCTAGTGGACAGGAGGTGAGCTGGCTGTCGCCCAGGAGCCCCTGCCGACGTCGGAGAAGTAGTGCGAGTGCCTGGCTTCGACGTACGGGGGGGCTAGTGGACTGGAGGTGAGCTGGCTGTCGCTCAGGAGTCCCTGCCGACGTCGGAGAAGTAGTGCGAGTGCCTGGCTTCGACGTACGGGGGGCTAGTGGACTGGAGGTGAGCTGGCTGTCGCCCAGGAGCCCCTGCCCACCTCGGAGAGGAAGAGCGGGTGCCCAACCTCGACGTACGGGGGCTAGTGGACTGGTGTTGGGCTGGGTGTCGCTCAACAGCCCCTGCCCACCTCGGAGAGGAAGAGCGGGTGCCTAACCTCGACGTACGGGGGGCTAGTGGACTGGTGTTGGGCTGGCTGTCGCTCAGGAGCCCCTGCCGACGTCGGAGAAGTAGTGCGAGTGACTGGCTTCGACGTACGGGGGGCTAGCGGACTGGAGGTGGGCTGGCTGTCGCTCAAGAGCCGCTGCCGACGTCGGAGAAGTAGTTCGAGTGCCTGGCTTCGACGTACGGGGGGCTAGTGGACTGGAGGTGGGCTGGGTGTCGCCCAGGAGCCCCTGCCCACCTCGGAGAAGTAGTGCGAGTGCCTGGCTTCGACGTACGCGGGGCTAGTGGACTGGAGGTGGGCTGGGTGTCGCCCAGGAGCCCCTGCCCACCTCGGAGAGGAAGAGCGGGTGCCCAACCTCGACGTACGGGGGGCTAGTGGACTGGAGGTGGGCTGGGTGTCGCTCAAGAGCACCTGAAAACGTCGGAGTGGAAGGGCGGGTGCCTAACCTCGACGTACGGGGCCCTGGCCGACTGGAGGCGGGATGGCTGTCGCTCAGGAGCCCCTGCCGACATCGGAGAGGAAGAGCGGGTGCCTGGTCTCGACATACGGGGCCCTGGCCGACTGGAGGAGGGCTGGCTGTCGCTCAAGAGCCACCGCCCACGTCGGAGAGGAACAGCGGGTGCCTAACCTCGACGTACGGGGCCCTGTCGGACTGGAGGTGGGCTGGCTGTCGCTCAAGAGCCCCTGCCCACCTCGGAGAGGAAGAGCGGGTGCCCAAACCTCGACGTACGGGGGGGCTAGTGGACTGGTGTTGGGCTGTGTCCCGCTCAGGAGCCGCTGCCGACGTCGGAGAAAGTAGTGCGAGTGTCTGGCTTCGACGTACGGCGGGCTAGTGGACTGGAGGTGGGCTGGCTGTCGCTCAGGAGCCCCTGCCCACCTCGGAGAGGAAGAGCGGGTGCCCAACCTCGACGTACGGGGGGCTAGTGGACTGGTGTTGGGCTGGCTGTCGCTCAGGAGCCCCTGAAAACGTCGGAGAAGTAGTGCGAGTGCCTGGCTTCGACGAACGGGGGGCTAGTGGACTGGAGGTGGGCTGGCTGTCGCTCAAGAGCCGCTGCCGACGTCGGAGAAGTAGTTCGAGTGACTGGCTTCGACGTACGGGGGGCTAGTGGACAGGAGGTGAGCTGGCTGTCGCCCAGGAGCCCCTGCCGACGTCGGAGAAGTAGTGCGAGTGCCTGGCTTCGACGTACGGGGGGGCTAGTGGACTGGAGGTGAGCTGGCTGTCGCTCAGGAGTCCCTGCCGACGTCGGAGAAGTAGTGCGAGTGCCTGGCTTCGACGTACGGGGGCTAGTGGACTGGAGGTGAGCTGGCTGTCGCCCAGGAGCCCCTGCCCACCTCGGAGAGGAAGAGCGGGTGCCCAACCTCGACGTACGGGGGGCTAGTGGACTGGTGTTGGGCTGGGTGTCGCTCAACAGCCCCTGCCCACCTCGGAGAGGAAGAGCGGGTGCCTAACCTCGACGTACGGGGGGCTAGTGGACTGGTGTTGGGCTGGCTGTCGCTCAGGAGCCCCTGCCGACGTCGGAGAAGTAGTGCGAGTGACTGGCTTCGACGTACGGCGGGCTAGTGGACTGGAGGTGGGCTGGCTGTCGCTCAGGAGCCCCTGCCCACCTCGGAGAGGAAGAGCGGGTGCCCAACCTCGACGTACGGGGGGCTAGTGGACTGGTGTTGGGCTGGCTGTCGCTCAGGAGCCCCTGAAAACGTCGGAGAAGTAGTGCGAGTGCCTGGCTTCGACGAACGGGGGGCTAGTGGACTGGAGGTGGGCTGGCTGTCGCTCAAGAGCCGCTGCCGACGTCGGAGAAGTAGTTCGAGTGACTGGCTTCGACGTACGGGGGGCTAGTGGACAGGAGGTGAGCTGGCTGTCGCCCAGGAGCCCCTGCCGACGTCGGAGAAGTAGTGCGAGTGCCTGGCTTCGACGTACGGGGGGGCTAGTGGACTGGAGGTGAGCTGGCTGTCGCTCAGGAGTCCCTGCCGACGTCGGAGAAGTAGTGCGAGTGCCTGGCTTCGACGTACGGGGGGCTAGTGACTGGAGGTGAGCTGGCTGTCGCCCAGGAGCCCCTGCCCACCTCGGAGAGGAAGAGCGGGTGCCCAACCTCGACGTACGGGGGGCTAGTGGACTGGTGTTGGGCTGGGTGTCGCTCAACAGCCCCTGCCCACCTCGGAGAGGAAGAGCGGGTGCCTAACCTCGACGTACGGGGCCCTGTAGGACTGGTGTTGGGCTGTGTCCCGCTCAGGAGCCCCTGCCCACCTCGGAGAGGAAGAGCGGGTGCCCAACCTCGACGTACGGGGGCTAGTGGACTGGTGTTGGGCTGTGTCCCGCTCAGGAGCCGCTGCCGACGTCGGAGAAGTAGTGCGAGTGTCTGGCTTCGACGTACGGCGGGCTAGTGGACTGGAGGTGGGCTGGCTGTCGCTCAGGAGCCCCTGCCCACCTCGGAGAGGAAGAGCGGGTGCCCAACCTCGACGTACGGGGGGCTAGTGGACTGGTGTTGGGCTGGCTGTCGCTCAGGAGCCCCTGAAAACGTCGGAGAAGTAGTGCGAGTGCCTGGCTTCGACGAACGGGGGGCTAGTGGACTGGAGGTGGGCTGGCTGTCGCTCAGAGCCGCTGCCGACGTCGGAGAAGTAGTTCGAGTGACTGGCTTCGACGTACGGGGGGCTAGTGGACAGGAGGTGAGCTGGCTGTCGCCCAGGAGCCCCTGCCGACGTCGGAGAAGTAGTGCGAGTGCCTGGCTTCGACGTACGGGGGGGGGCTAGTGGACTGGAGGTGAGCTGGCTGTCGCTCAGGAGTCCCTGCCGACGTCGGAGAAGTAGTGCGAGTGCCTGGCTTCGACGTACGGGGGGGCTAGTGGACTGGAGGTGAGCTGGCTGTCGCCCAGGAGCCCCTGCCCACCTCGGAGAGGAAGAGCGGGTGCCCAACCTCGACGTACGGGGGGCTAGTGGACTGGTGTTGGGCTGGGTGTCGCTCAACAGCCCCTGCCCACCTCGGAGAGGAAGAGCGGGTGCCTAACCTCGACGTACGGGGGGCTAGTGGACTGGTGTTGGGCTGGCTGTCGCTCAGGAGCCCCTGCCGACGTCGGAGAAGTAGTGCGAGTGACTGGCTTCGACGTACGGGGGGCTAGCGGACTGGAGGTGGGCTGGCTGTCGCTCAAGAGCCGCTGCCGACGTCGGAGAAGTAGTTCGAGTGCCTGGCTTCGACGTACGGGGGGCTAGTGGACTGGAGGTGGGCTGGGTGTCGCCCAGGAGCCCCTGCCCACCTCGGAGAAGTAGTGCGAGTGCCTGGCTTCGACGTACGCGGGGCTAGTGGACTGGAGGTGGGCTGGGTGTCGCCCAGGAGCCCCTGCCCACCTCGGAGAGGAAGAGCGGGTGCCCAACCTCGACGTACGGGGGCTAGTGGACTGGAGGTGGGCTGGGTGTCGCTCAAGAGCACCTGAAAACGTCGGAGTGGAAGGGCGGGTGGCCTAACCTCGACGTACGGGGCCCTGGCCGACTGGAGGCGGGATGGCTGTCGCTCAGGAGCCCCTGCCGACATCGGAGAGGAAGAGCGGGTGCCTGGTCTCGACATACCGGGGCCCTGGCCGACTGGAGGAGGGCTGGCTGTCGCTCAAGAGCCACCGCCCACGTCGGAGAGGAACAGCGGGTGCCTAACCTCGACGTACGGGGCCCTGTAGGACTGGTGTTGGGCTGTGTCCCGCTCAGGAGCCCCTGCCCACCTCGGAGAGGAAAGCGGGGTGCCCAACCTCGACGTACGGGGGGCTAGTGGATGGTGTTGGGCTGTGTCCCGCTCAGGAGCCGCTGCCGACGTCGGAGAAGTAGTGCGAGTGTCTGGCTTCGACGTACGGCGGGCTAGTGGACTGGAGGTGGGCTGGCTGTCGCTCAGGAGCCCCTGCCCACCTCGGAGAGGAAGAGCGGGTGCCCAACCTCGACGTACGGGGGGCTAGTGGACTGGTGTTGGGCTGGCTGTCGCTCAGGAGCCCCTGAAAACGTCGGAGAAGTAGTGCGAGTGCCTGGCTTCGACGAACGGGGGCTAGTGGACTGGAGGTGGGCTGGCTGTCGCTCAAGAGCCGCTGCCGACGTCGGAGAAGTAGTTCGAGTGACTGGCTTCGACGTACGGGGGGCTAGTGGACAGGAGGTGAGCTGGCTGTCGCCCAGGAGCCCCTGCCGACGTCGGAGAAGTAGTGCGAGTGCCTGGCTTCGACGTACGGGGGGGCTAGTGGACTGGAGGTGAGCTGGCTGTCGCTCAGGAGTCCCTGCCGACGTCGGAGAAGTAGTGCGAGTGCCTGGCTTCGCGTACGGGGGGCTAGTGGACTGGAGGTGAGCTGGCTGTCGCCCAGGAGCCCCTGCCCACCTCGGAGAGGAAGAGCCGGGTGCCCAACCTCGACGTACGGGGGGCTAGTGGACTGGTGTTGGCTGGGTGTCGCTCAAACAGCCCTGCCCACCTCGGAGAGGAAGAGCGGGTGCCTAACCTCGACGTACGGGGGGCTAGTGGACTGGTGTTGGGCTGGCTGTCGCTCAGGAGCCCCTGCCGACGTCGGAGAAGTAGTGCGAGTGACTGGCTTCGACGTACGGCGGGCTAGTGGACTGGAGGTGGGCTGGCTGTCGCTCAGGAGCCCCTGCCCACCTCGGAGAGGAAGAGCGGGTGCCCAACCTCGACGTACGGGGGGCTAGTGGACTGGTGTTGGGCTGGCTGTCGCTCAGGAGCCCCTGAAAACGTCGGAGAAGTAGTGCGAGTGCCTGGCTTCGACGAACGGGGGGCTAGTGGACTGGAGGTGGGCTGGCTGTCGCTCAAGAGCCGCTGCCGACGTCGGAGAAGTAGTTCGAGTGACTGGCTTCGACGTACGGGGGGCTAGTGGACAGGAGGTGAGCTGGCTGTCGCCCAGGAGCCCCTGCCGACGTCGGAGAAGTAGTGCGAGTGCCTGGCTTCGACGTACGGGGGGGCTAGTTGGACTGGAGGTGAGCTGGCTGTCGCTCAGGAGTCCCTGCCGACGTCGGAGAAGTAGTGCGAGTGCCTGGCTTCGACGTACGGGGGGCTAGTGGACTGGAGGTGAGCTGGCTGTCGCCCAGGAGCCCCTGCCCACCTCGGAGAGGAAGAGCGGGTGCCCAACCTCGACGTACGGGGGCTAGTGGACTGGTGTTGGGCTGGGTGTCGCTCAACAGCCCCTGCCCACCTCGGAGAGGGAAGAGCGGGTGCCTAACCTCGACGTACGGGGCCCTGTAGGACTGGTGTTGGGCTGTGTCCGCTCAGGAGCCCCTGCCCACCTCGGAGAGGAAGAGCGGGTGCCCAACCTCGACGTACGGGGGGTAGTGGACTGGTGTTGGGCTGTGTCCCGCTCAGGAGCCGCTGCCGACGTCGGAGAAGTAGTGCGAGTGTCTGGCTTCGACGTACGGCGGGCTAGTGGACTGGAGGTGGGCTGGCTGTCGCTCAGGAGCCCCTGCCCACCTCGGAGAGGAAGAGCGGGTGCCCAACCTCGACGTACGGGGGGCTAGTGGACTGGTGTTGGGCTGGCTGTCGCTCAGGAGCCCCTGAAAACGTCGGAGAAGTAGTGCGAGTGCCTGGCTTCGACGAACGGGGGGCTAGTGGACTGGAGGTGGGCTGGCTGTCGCTCAAGAGCCGCTGCCGACGTCGGAGAAGTAGTTCGAGTGACTGGCTTCGACGTACGGGGGGCTAGTGGACAGGAGGTGAGCTGGCTGTCGCCCAGGAGCCCCTGCCGACGTCGGAGAAGTAGTGCGAGTGCCTGGCTTCGACGTACGGGGGGGCTAGTGGACTGGAGGTGAGCTGGCTGTCGCTCAGGAGTCCCTGCCGACGTCGGAGAAGTAGTGCGAGTGCCTGGCTTCGACGTACGGGGGGCTAGTGGACTGGAGGTGAGCTGGCTGTCGCCCAGGAGCCCCTGCCCACCTCGGAGAGGAAGAGCGGGTGCCCAACCTCGACGTACGGGGGGCTAGTGGACTGGTGTTGGGCTGGGTGTCGCTCAACAGCCCCTGCCCACCTCGGAGAGGAAGAGCGGGTGCCTAACCTCGACGTACGGGGGGCTAGTGGACTGGTGTTGGGCTGGCTGTCGCTCAGGAGCCCCTGCCGACGTCGGAGAAGTAGTGCGAGTGACTGGCTTCGACGTACGGGGGGCTAGCGGACTGGAGGTGGGCTGGCTGTCGCTCAAGAGCCGCTGCCGACGTCGGAGAAGTAGTTCGAGTGCCTGGCTTCGACGTACGGGGGGCTAGTGGACTGGAGGTGGGCTGGGTGTCGCCCAGGAGCCCCTGCCCACCTCGGAGAAGTAGTGCGAGTGCCTGGCTTCGACGTACGCGGGGCTAGTGGACTGGAGGTGGGCTGGGTGTCGCCCAGGAGCCCCTGCCCACCTCGGAGAGGAAGAGCGGGTGCCCAACCTCGACGTACGGGGGGCTAGTGGACTGGAGGTGGGCTGGGTGTCGCTCAAGAGCACCTGAAAACGTCGGAGTGGAAGGGGGGGTGCCTAACCTCGACGTACGGGGCCCTGGCCGAGGCCGACTGGAGGCGGGATGGCTGTCGCTCAGGAGCCCCTGCCGACATCGGAGAGGAAGAGCGGGTGCCTGGTCTCGACATACGGGGCCCTGGCCGACTGGAGGAGGGCTGGCTGTCGCTCAAGAGCCACCGCCCACGTCGGAGAGGAACAGCGGGTGCCTAACCTCGACGTACGGGGCCCTGTAGGACTGGTGTTGGGCTGTGTCCCGCTCAGGAGCCCCTGCCCACCTCGGAGAGGAAGAGCGGGTGCCCAACCTCGACGTACGGGGGGCTAGTGGACTGGTGTTGGGCTGTGTCCCGCTCAGGAGCCGCTGCCGACGTCGGAGAAGTAGTGCGAGTGTCTGGCTTCGACGTACGGCGGGCTAGTGGACTGGAGGTGGGCTGGCTGTCGCTCAGGAGCCCCTGCCCACCTCGGAGAGGAAGAGCGGGTGCCCAACCTCGACGTACGGGGGGCTAGTGGACTGGTGTTGGGCTGGCTGTCGCTCAGGAGCCCCTGAAAACGTCGGAGAAGTAGTGCGAGTGCCTGGCTTCGACGAACGGGGGGCTAGTGGACTGGAGGTGGGCTGGCTGTCGCTCAAGAGCCGCTGCCGACGTCGGAGAAGTAGTTCGAGTGACTGGCTTCGACGTACGGGGGGCTAGTGGACAGGAGGTGAGCTGGCTGTCGCCCAGGAGCCCCTGCCGACGTCGGAGAAGTAGTGCGAGTGCCTGGCTTCGACGTACGGGGGGGCTAGTGGACTGGAGGTGAGCTGGCTGTCGCTCAGGAGTCCCTGCCGACGTCGGAGAAGTAGTGCGAGTGCCTGGCTTCGACGTACGGGGGGCTAGTGGACTGGAGGTGAGCTGGCTGTCGCCCAGGAGCCCCTGCCCACCTCGGAGAGGAAGAGCGGGTGCCCAACCTCGACGTACGGGGGGCTAGTGGACTGGTGTTGGGCTGGG
The DNA here is from genome assembly GCF_037042905.1 of Lytechinus pictus. NCBI lineage: Eukaryota > Metazoa > Echinodermata > Echinoidea > Temnopleuroida > Toxopneustidae > Lytechinus > Lytechinus pictus. Next base: position 10,599 of record NW_026974349.1, on the reverse strand, counting down.
TGTCGCTCAACAGCCCCTGCCCACCTCGGAGAGGAAGAGCGGGTGCCTAACCTCGACGTACGGGGGGCTAGTGGACTGGTGTTGGGCTGGCTGTCGCTCAGGAGCCCCTGCCGACGTCGGAGAAGTAGTGCGAGTGACTGGCTTCGACGTACGGCGGGCTAGTGGACTGGAGGTGGGCTGGCTGTCGCTCAGGAGCCCCTGCCCACCTCGGAGAGGAAGAGCGGGTGCCCAACCTCGACGTACGGGGGGCTAGTGGACTGGTGTTGGGCTGGCTGTCGCTCAGGAGCCCCTGAAAACGTCGGAGAAGTAGTGCGAGTGCCTGGCTTCGACGAACGGGGGGCTAGTGGACTGGAGGTGGGCTGGCTGTCGCTCAAGAGCCGCTGCCGACGTCGGAGAAGTAGTTCGAGTGACTGGCTTCGACGTACGGGGGGCTAGTGGACAGGAGGTGAGCTGGCTGTCGCCCAGGAGCCCCTGCCGACGTCGGAGAAGTAGTGCGAGTGCCTGGCTTCGACGTACGGGGGGGCTAGTGGACTGGAGGTGAGCTGGCTGTCGCTCAGGAGTCCCTGCCGACGTCGGAGAAGTAGTGCGAGTGCCTGGCTTCGACGTACGGGGGGCTAGTGGACTGGAGGTGAGCTGGCTGTCGCCCAGGAGCCCCTGCCCACCTCGGAGAGGAAGAGCGGGTGCCCAACCTCGACGTACGGGGGGCTAGTGGACTGGTGTTGGGCTGGGTGTCGCTCAACAGCCCCTGCCCACCTCGGAGAGGAAGAGCGGGTGCCTAACCTCGACGTACGGGGCCCTGTAGGACTGGTGTTGGGCTGTGTCCCGCTCAGGAGCCCCTGCCCACCTCGGAGAGGAAGAGCGGGTGCCCAACCTCGACGTACGGGGGGCTAGTGGACTGGTGTTGGGCTGTGTCCCGCTCAGGAGCCGCTGCCGACGTCGGAGAAGTAGTGCGAGTGTCTGGCTTCGACGTACGGCGGGCTAGTGGACTGGAGGTGGGCTGGCTGTCGCTCAGGAGCCCCTGCCCACCTCGGAGAGGAAGAGCGGGTGCCCAACCTCGACGTACGGGGGGCTAGTGGACTGGTGTTGGGCTGGCTGTCGCTCAGGAGCCCCTGAAAACGTCGGAGAAGTAGTGCGAGTGCCTGGCTTCGACGAACGGGGGGCTAGTGGACTGGAGGTGGGCTGGCTGTCGCTCAAGAGCCGCTGCCGACGTCGGAGAAGTAGTTCGAGTGACTGGCTTCGACGTACGGGGGGCTAGTGGACAGGAGGTGAGCTGGCTGTCGCCCAGGAGCCCCTGCCGACGTCGGAGAAGTAGTGCGAGTGCCTGGCTTCGACGTACGGGGGGGCTAGTGGACTGGAGGTGAGCTGGCTGTCGCTCAGGAGTCCCTGCCGACGTCGGAGAAGTAGTGCGAGTGCCTGGCTTCGACGTACGGGGGGCTAGTGGACTGGAGGTGAGCTGGCTGTCGCCCAGGAGCCCCTGCCCACCTCGGAGAGGAAGAGCGGGTGCCCAACCTCGACGTACGGGGGGCTAGTGGACTGGTGTTGGGCTGGGTGTCGCTCAACAGCCCCTGCCCACCTCGGAGAGGAAGAGCGGGTGCCTAACCTCGACGTACGGGGGGCTAGTGGACTGGTGTTGGGCTGGCTGTCGCTCAGGAGCCCCTGCCGACGTCGGAGAAGTAGTGCGAGTGACTGGCTTCGACGTACGGGGGGCTAGCGGACTGGAGGTGGGCTGGCTGTCGCTCAAGAGCCGCTGCCGACGTCGGAGAAGTAGTTCGAGTGCCTGGCTTCGACGTACGGGGGGCTAGTGGACTGGAGGTGGGCTGGGTGTCGCCCAGGAGCCCCTGCCCACCTCGGAGAAGTAGTGCGAGTGCCTGGCTTCGACGTACGCGGGGCTAGTGGACTGGAGGTGGGCTGGGTGTCGCCCAGGAGCCCCTGCCCACCTCGGAGAGGAAGAGCGGGTGCCCAACCTCGACGTACGGGGGGCTAGTGGACTGGAGGTGGGCTGGGTGTCGCTCAAGAGCACCTGAAAACGTCGGAGTGGAAGGGCGGGTGCCTAACCTCGACGTACGGGGCCCTGGCCGACTGGAGGCGGGATGGCTGTCGCTCAGGAGCCCCTGCCGACATCGGAGAGGAAGAGCGGGTGCCTGGTCTCGACATACGGGGCCCTGGCCGACTGGAGGAGGGCTGGCTGTCGCTCAAGAGCCACCGCCCACGTCGGAGAGGAACAGCGGGTGCCTAACCTCGACGTACGGGGCCCTGTAGGACTGGTGTTGGGCTGTGTCCCGCTCAGGAGCCCCTGCCCACCTCGGAGAGGAAGAGCGGGTGCCCAACCTCGACGTACGGGGGGCTAGTGGACTGGTGTTGGGCTGTGTCCCGCTCAGGAGCCGCTGCCGACGTCGGAGAAGTAGTGCGAGTGTCTGGCTTCGACGTACGGCGGGCTAGTGGACTGGAGGTGGGCTGGCTGTCGCTCAGGAGCCCCTGCCCACCTCGGAGAGGAAGAGCGGGTGCCCAACCTCGACGTACGGGGGGCTAGTGGACTGGTGTTGGGCTGGCTGTCGCTCAGGAGCCCCTGAAAACGTCGGAGAAGTAGTGCGAGTGCCTGGCTTCGACGAACGGGGGGCTAGTGGACTGGAGGTGGGCTGGCTGTCGCTCAAGAGCCGCTGCCGACGTCGGAGAAGTAGTTCGAGTGACTGGCTTCGACGTACGGGGGGCTAGTGGACAGGAGGTGAGCTGGCTGTCGCCCAGGAGCCCCTGCCGACGTCGGAGAAGTAGTGCGAGTGCCTGGCTTCGACGTACGGGGGGGCTAGTGGACTGGAGGTGAGCTGGCTGTCGCTCAGGAGTCCCTGCCGACGTCGGAGAAGTAGTGCGAGTGCCTGGCTTCGACGTACGGGGGGCTAGTGGACTGGAGGTGAGCTGGCTGTCGCCCAGGAGCCCCTGCCCACCTCGGAGAGGAAGAGCGGGTGCCCAACCTCGACGTACGGGGGGCTAGTGGACTGGTGTTGGGCTGGGTGTCGCTCAACAGCCCCTGCCCACCTCGGAGAGGAAGAGCGGGTGCCTAACCTCGACGTACGGGGGGCTAGTGGACTGGTGTTGGGCTGGCTGTCGCTCAGGAGCCCCTGCCGACGTCGGAGAAGTAGTGCGAGTGACTGGCTTCGACGTACGGCGGGCTAGTGGACTGGAGGTGGGCTGGCTGTCGCTCAGGAGCCCCTGCCCACCTCGGAGAGGAAGAGCGGGTGCCCAACCTCGACGTACGGGGGGCTAGTGGACTGGTGTTGGGCTGGCTGTCGCTCAGGAGCCCCTGAAAACGTCGGAGAAGTAGTGCGAGTGCCTGGCTTCGACGAACGGGGGGCTAGTGGACTGGAGGTGGGCTGGCTGTCGCTCAAGAGCCGCTGCCGACGTCGGAGAAGTAGTTCGAGTGACTGGCTTCGACGTACGGGGGGCTAGTGGACAGGAGGTGAGCTGGCTGTCGCCCAGGAGCCCCTGCCGACGTCGGAGAAGTAGTGCGAGTGCCTGGCTTCGACGTACGGGGGGGCTAGTGGACTGGAGGTGAGCTGGCTGTCGCTCAGGAGTCCCTGCCGACGTCGGAGAAGTAGTGCGAGTGCCTGGCTTCGACGTACGGGGGGCTAGTGGACTGGAGGTGAGCTGGCTGTCGCCCAGGAGCCCCTGCCCACCTCGGAGAGGAAGAGCGGGTGCCCAACCTCGACGTACGGGGGGCTAGTGGACTGGTGTTGGGCTGGGTGTCGCTCAACAGCCCCTGCCCACCTCGGAGAGGAAGAGCGGGTGCCTAACCTCGACGTACGGGGCCCTGTAGGACTGGTGTTGGGCTGTGTCCCGCTCAGGAGCCCCTGCCCACCTCGGAGAGGAAGAGCGGGTGCCCAACCTCGACGTACGGGGGGCTAGTGGACTGGTGTTGGGCTGTGTCCCGCTCAGGAGCCGCTGCCGACGTCGGAGAAGTAGTGCGAGTGTCTGGCTTCGACGTACGGCGGGCTAGTGGACTGGAGGTGGGCTGGCTGTCGCTCAGGAGCCCCTGCCCACCTCGGAGAGGAAGAGCGGGTGCCCAACCTCGACGTACGGGGGGCTAGTGGACTGGTGTTGGGCTGGCTGTCGCTCAGGAGCCCCTGAAAACGTCGGAGAAGTAGTGCGAGTGCCTGGCTTCGACGAACGGGGGGCTAGTGGACTGGAGGTGGGCTGGCTGTCGCTCAAGAGCCGCTGCCGACGTCGGAGAAGTAGTTCGAGTGACTGGCTTCGACGTACGGGGGGCTAGTGGACAGGAGGTGAGCTGGCTGTCGCCCAGGAGCCCCTGCCGACGTCGGAGAAGTAGTGCGAGTGCCTGGCTTCGACGTACGGGGGGGCTAGTGGACTGGAGGTGAGCTGGCTGTCGCTCAGGAGTCCCTGCCGACGTCGGAGAAGTAGTGCGAGTGCCTGGCTTCGACGTACGGGGGGCTAGTGGACTGGAGGTGAGCTGGCTGTCGCCCAGGAGCCCCTGCCCACCTCGGAGAGGAAGAGCGGGTGCCCAACCTCGACGTACGGGGGGCTAGTGGACTGGTGTTGGGCTGGGTGTCGCTCAACAGCCCCTGCCCACCTCGGAGAGGAAGAGCGGGTGCCTAACCTCGACGTACGGGGGGCTAGTGGACTGGTGTTGGGCTGGCTGTCGCTCAGGAGCCCCTGCCGACGTCGGAGAAGTAGTGCGAGTGACTGGCTTCGACGTACGGGGGGCTAGCGGACTGGAGGTGGGCTGGCTGTCGCTCAAGAGCCGCTGCCGACGTCGGAGAAGTAGTTCGAGTGCCTGGCTTCGACGTACGGGGGGCTAGTGGACTGGAGGTGGGCTGGGTGTCGCCCAGGAGCCCCTGCCCACCTCGGAGAAGTAGTGCGAGTGCCTGGCTTCGACGTACGCGGGGCTAGTGGACTGGAGGTGGGCTGGGTGTCGCCCAGGAGCCCCTGCCCACCTCGGAGAGGAAGAGCGGGTGCCCAACCTCGACGTACGGGGGGCTAGTGGACTGGAGGTGGGCTGGGTGTCGCTCAAGAGCACCTGAAAACGTCGGAGTGGAAGGGCGGGTGCCTAACCTCGACGTACGGGGCCCTGGCCGACTGGAGGCGGGATGGCTGTCGCTCAGGAGCCCCTGCCGACATCGGAGAGGAAGAGCGGGTGCCTGGTCTCGACATACGGGGCCCTGGCCGACTGGAGGAGGGCTGGCTGTCGCTCAAGAGCCACCGCCCACGTCGGAGAGGAACAGCGGGTGCCTAACCTCGACGTACGGGGCCCTGTAGGACTGGTGTTGGGCTGTGTCCCGCTCAGGAGCCCCTGCCCACCTCGGAGAGGAAGAGCGGGTGCCCAACCTCGACGTACGGGGGGCTAGTGGACTGGTGTTGGGCTGTGTCCCGCTCAGGAGCCGCTGCCGACGTCGGAGAAGTAGTGCGAGTGTCTGGCTTCGACGTACGGCGGGCTAGTGGACTGGAGGTGGGCTGGCTGTCGCTCAGGAGCCCCTGCCCACCTCGGAGAGGAAGAGCGGGTGCCCAACCTCGACGTACGGGGGGCTAGTGGACTGGTGTTGGGCTGGCTGTCGCTCAGGAGCCCCTGAAAACGTCGGAGAAGTAGTGCGAGTGCCTGGCTTCGACGAACGGGGGGCTAGTGGACTGGAGGTGGGCTGGCTGTCGCTCAAGAGCCGCTGCCGACGTCGGAGAAGTAGTTCGAGTGACTGGCTTCGACGTACGGGGGGCTAGTGGACAGGAGGTGAGCTGGCTGTCGCCCAGGAGCCCCTGCCGACGTCGGAGAAGTAGTGCGAGTGCCTGGCTTCGACGTACGGGGGGGCTAGTGGACTGGAGGTGAGCTGGCTGTCGCTCAGGAGTCCCTGCCGACGTCGGAGAAGTAGTGCGAGTGCCTGGCTTCGACGTACGGGGGGCTAGTGGACTGGAGGTGAGCTGGCTGTCGCCCAGGAGCCCCTGCCCACCTCGGAGAGGAAGAGCGGGTGCCCAACCTCGACGTACGGGGGGCTAGTGGACTGGTGTTGGGCTGGGTGTCGCTCAACAGCCCCTGCCCACCTCGGAGAGGAAGAGCGGGTGCCTAACCTCGACGTACGGGGGGCTAGTGGACTGGTGTTGGGCTGGCTGTCGCTCAGGAGCCCCTGCCGACGTCGGAGAAGTAGTGCGAGTGACTGGCTTCGACGTACGGGGGGCTAGCGGACTGGAGGTGGGCTGGCTGTCGCTCAAGAGCCGCTGCCGACGTCGGAGAAGTAGTTCGAGTGCCTGGCTTCGACGTACGGGGGGCTAGTGGACTGGAGGTGGGCTGGGTGTCGCCCAGGAGCCCCTGCCCACCTCGGAGAAGTAGTGCGAGTGCCTGGCTTCGACGTACGCGGGGCTAGTGGACTGGAGGTGGGCTGGGTGTCGCCCAGGAGCCCCTGCCCACCTCGGAGAGGAAGAGCGGGTGCCCAACCTCGACGTACGGGGGGCTAGTGGACTGGAGGTGGGCTGGGTGTCGCTCAAGAGCACCTGAAAACGTCGGAGTGGAAGGGCGGGTGCCTAACCTCGACGTACGGGGCCCTGGCCGACTGGAGGCGGGATGGCTGTCGCTCAGGAGCCCCTGCCGACATCGGAGAGGAAGAGCGGGTGCCTGGTCTCGACATACGGGGCCCTGGCCGACTGGAGGAGGGCTGGCTGTCGCTCAAGAGCCACCGCCCACGTCGGAGAGGAACAGCGGGTGCCTAACCTCGACGTACGGGGCCCTGTAGGACTGGTGTTGGGCTGTGTCCCGCTCAGGAGCCCCTGCCCACCTCGGAGAGGAAGAGCGGGTGCCCAACCTCGACGTACGGGGGGCTAGTGGACTGGTGTTGGGCTGTGTCCCGCTCAGGAGCCGCTGCCGACGTCGGAGAAGTAGTGCGAGTGTCTGGCTTCGACGTACGGCGGGCTAGTGGACTGGAGGTGGGCTGGCTGTCGCTCAGGAGCCCCTGCCCACCTCGGAGAGGAAGAGCGGGTGCCCAACCTCGACGTACGGGGGGCTAGTGGACTGGTGTTGGGCTGGCTGTCGCTCAGGAGCCCCTGAAAACGTCGGAGAAGTAGTGCGAGTGCCTGGCTTCGACGAACGGGGGGCTAGTGGACTGGAGGTGGGCTGGCTGTCGCTCAAGAGCCGCTGCCGACGTCGGAGAAGTAGTTCGAGTGACTGGCTTCGACGTACGGGGGGCTAGTGGACAGGAGGTGAGCTGGCTGTCGCCCAGGAGCCCCTGCCGACGTCGGAGAAGTAGTGCGAGTGCCTGGCTTCGACGTACGGGGGGGCTAGTGGACTGGAGGTGAGCTGGCTGTCGCTCAGGAGTCCCTGCCGACGTCGGAGAAGTAGTGCGAGTGCCTGGCTTCGACGTACGGGGGGCTAGTGGACTGGAGGTGAGCTGGCTGTCGCCCAGGAGCCCCTGCCCACCTCGGAGAGGAAGAGCGGGTGCCCAACCTCGACGTACGGGGGGCTAGTGGACTGGTGTTGGGCTGGGTGTCGCTCAACAGCCCCTGCCCACCTCGGAGAGGAAGAGCGGGTGCCTAACCTCGACGTACGGGGGGCTAGTGGACTGGTGTTGGGCTGGCTGTCGCTCAGGAGCCCCTGCCGACGTCGGAGAAGTAGTGCGAGTGACTGGCTTCGACGTACGGCGGGCTAGTGGACTGGAGGTGGGCTGGCTGTCGCTCAGGAGCCCCTGCCCACCTCGGAGAGGAAGAGCGGGTGCCCAACCTCGACGTACGGGGGGCTAGTGGACTGGTGTTGGGCTGGCTGTCGCTCAGGAGCCCCTGAAAACGTCGGAGAAGTAGTGCGAGTGCCTGGCTTCGACGAACGGGGGGCTAGTGGACTGGAGGTGGGCTGGCTGTCGCTCAAGAGCCGCTGCCGACGTCGGAGAAGTAGTTCGAGTGACTGGCTTCGACGTACGGGGGGCTAGTGGACAGGAGGTGAGCTGGCTGTCGCCCAGGAGCCCCTGCCGACGTCGGAGAAGTAGTGCGAGTGCCTGGCTTCGACGTACGGGGGGCTAGTGGACTGGAGGTGAGCTGGCTGTCGCTCAGGAGTCCCTGCCGACGTCGGAGAAGTAGTGCGAGTGCCTGGCTTCGACGTACGGGGGGCTAGTGGACTGGAGGTGAGCTGGCTGTCGCCCAGGAGCCCCTGCCCACCTCGGAGAGGAAGAGCGGGTGCCCAACCTCGACGTACGGGGGGCTAGTGGACTGGTGTTGGGCTGGGTGTCGCTCAACAGCCCCTGCCCACCTCGGAGAGGAAGAGCGGGTGCCTAACCTCGACGTACGGGGCCCTGTAGGACTGGTGTTGGGCTGTGTCCCGCTCAGGAGCCCCTGCCCACCTCGGAGAGGAAGAGCGGGTGCCCAACCTCGACGTACGGGGGGCTAGTGGACTGGTGTTGGGCTGTGTCCCGCTCAGGAGCCGCTGCCGACGTCGGAGAAGTAGTGCGAGTGTCTGGCTTCGACGTACGGCGGGCTAGTGGACTGGAGGTGGGCTGGCTGTCGCTCAGGAGCCCCTGCCCACCTCGGAGAGGAAGAGCGGGTGCCCAACCTCGACGTACGGGGGGCTAGTGGACTGGTGTTGGGCTGGCTGTCGCTCAGGAGCCCCTGAAAACGTCGGAGAAGTAGTGCGAGTGCCTGGCTTCGACGAACGGGGGGCTAGTGGACTGGAGGTGGGCTGGCTGTCGCTCAAGAGCCGCTGCCGACGTCGGAGAAGTAGTTCGAGTGACTGGCTTCGACGTACGGGGGGCTAGTGGACAGGAGGTGAGCTGGCTGTCGCCCAGGAGCCCCTGCCGACGTCGGAGAAGTAGTGCGAGTGCCTGGCTTCGACGTACGGGGGGGCTAGTGGACTGGAGGTGAGCTGGCTGTCGCTCAGGAGTCCCTGCCGACGTCGGAGAAGTAGTGCGAGTGCCTGGCTTCGACGTACGGGGGGCTAGTGGACTGGAGGTGAGCTGGCTGTCGCCCAGGAGCCCCTGCCCACCTCGGAGAGGAAGAGCGGGTGCCCAACCTCGACGTACGGGGGGCTAGTGGACTGGTGTTGGGCTGGGTGTCGCTCAACAGCCCCTGCCCACCTCGGAGAGGAAGAGCGGGTGCCTAACCTCGACGTACGGGGGGCTAGTGGACTGGTGTTGGGCTGGCTGTCGCTCAGGAGCCCCTGCCGACGTCGGAGAAGTAGTGCGAGTGACTGGCTTCGACGTACGGGGGGCTAGCGGACTGGAGGTGGGCTGGCTGTCGCTCAAGAGCCGCTGCCGACGTCGGAGAAGTAGTTCGAGTGCCTGGCTTCGACGTACGGGGGGCTAGTGGACTGGAGGTGGGCTGGGTGTCGCCCAGGAGCCCCTGCCCACCTCGGAGAAGTAGTGCGAGTGCCTGGCTTCGACGTACGCGGGGCTAGTGGACTGGAGGTGGGCTGGGTGTCGCCCAGGAGCCCCTGCCCACCTCGGAGAGGAAGAGCGGGTGCCCAACCTCGACGTACGGGGGGCTAGTGGACTGGAGGTGGGCTGGGTGTCGCTCAAGAGCACCTGAAAACGTCGGAGTGGAAGGGCGGGTGCCTAACCTCGACGTACGGGGCCCTGGCCGACTGGAGGCGGGATGGCTGTCGCTCAGGAGCCCCTGCCGACATCGGAGAGGAAGAGCGGGTGCCTGGTCTCGACATACGGGGCCCTGGCCGACTGGAGGAGGGCTGGCTGTCGCTCAAGAGCCACCGCCCACGTCGGAGAGGAACAGCGGGTGCCTAACCTCGACGTACGGGGCCCTGTAGGACTGGTGTTGGGCTGTGTCCCGCTCAGGAGCCCCTGCCCACCTCGGAGAGGAAGAGCGGGTGCCCAACCTCGACGTACGGGGGGCTAGTGGACTGGTGTTGGGCTGTGTCCCGCTCAGGAGCCGCTGCCGACGTCGGAGAAGTAGTGCGAGTGTCTGGCTTCGACGTACGGCGGGCTAGTGGACTGGAGGTGGGCTGGCTGTCGCTCAGGAGCCCCCTGCCCACCTCGGAGAGGAAGAGCGGGTGCCCAACCTCGACGTACGGGGGGCTAGTGGACTGGTGTTGGGCTGGCTGTCGCTCAGGAGCCCCTGAAAACGTCGGAGAAGTAGTGCGAGTGCCTGGCTTCGACGAACGGGGGGCTAGTGGACTGGAGGTGGGCTGGCTGTCGCTCAAGAGCCGCTGCCGACGTCGGAGAAGTAGTTCGAGTGACTGGCTTCGACGTACGGGGGGCTAGTGGACAGGAGGTGAGCTGGCTGTCGCCCAGGAGCCCCTGCCGACGTCGGAGAAGTAGTGCGAGTGCCTGGCTTCGACGTACGGGGGGGCTAGTGGACTGGAGGTGAGCTGGCTGTCGCTCAGGAGTCCCTGCCGACGTCGGAGAAGTAGTGCGAGTGCCTGGCTTCGACGTACGGGGGGCTAGTGGACTGGAGGTGAGCTGGCTGTCGCCCAGGAGCCCCTGCCCACCTCGGAGAGGAAGAGCGGGTGCCCAACCTCGACGTACGGGGGGCTAGTGGACTGGTGTTGGGCTGGGTGTCGCTCAACAGCCCCTGCCCACCTCGGAGAGGAAGAGCGGGTGCCTAACCTCGACGTACGGGGGGCTAGTGGACTGGTGTTGGGCTGGCTGTCGCTCAGGAGCCCCTGCCGACGTCGGAGAA
>NW_026974348.1:0-35906 GCF_037042905.1 Lytechinus pictus | reverse complement strand
TCCAGCCTCACCTCCAGTCCACTAGCCCCCCCCGTACGTCGAAGCCAGGCACTCGCACTACTTCTCCGACGTCGGCAGGGGCTCCTGGGCGACAGCCAGCTCACCTCCTGTCCACTAGCCCCCCGTACGTCGAAGCCAGTCACTCGAACTACTTCTCCGACGTCGGCAGCGGGCTCTTGAGCGACAGCCAGCCCACCTCCAGTCCACTAGCCCCCCGTTCGTCGAAGCCAGGCACTCGCACTACTTCTCCGACGTTTTCAGGGCTCCTGAGCGACAGCCAGCCCAACACCAGTCCACTAGCCCCCGTACGTCGAGGTTGGGCACCCGCTCTTCCTCTCCGAGGTGGGCAGGGGCTCCTGAGCGACAGCCAGCCCACCTCCAGTCCACTAGCCCGCCGTACGTCGAAGCCAGTCACTCGCACTACTTCTCCGACGTCGGCAGGGGCTCCTGAGCGACAGCCAGCCCAACACCAGTCCACTAGCCCCCCGTACGTCGAGGTTAGGCACCCGCTCTTCCTCTCCGAGGTGGGCAGGGGCTGTTGAGCGACACCCAGCCCAACACCAGTCCACTAGCCCCCCGTACGTCGAGGTTGGGCACCCGCTCTTCCTCTCCGAGGTGGGCAGGGGCTCCTGGGCGACAGCCAGCTCACCTCCAGTCCACTAGCCCCCGTACGTCGAAGCCAGGCACTCGCACTACTTCTCCGACGTCGGCAGGGACTCCTGAGCGACAGCCAGCTCACCTCCAGTCCACTAGCCCCCCCGTACGTCGAAGCCAGGCACTCGCACTACTTCTCCGACGTCGGCAGGGGCTCCTGGGCGACAGCCAGCTCACCTCCTGTCCACTAGCCCCCCGTACGTCGAAGCCAGTCACTCGAACTACTTCTCCGACGTCGGCAGCGGCTCTTGAGCGACAGCCAGCCCACCTCCAGTCCACTAGCCCCCCGTTCGTCGAAGCCAGGCACTCGCACTACTTCTCCGACGTTTTCAGGGGCTCCTGAGCGACAGCCAGCCCAACACCAGTCCACTAGCCCCCCGTACGTCGAGGTTGGGCACCCGCTCTTCCTCTCCGAGGTGGGCAGGGGCTCCTGAGCGACAGCCAGCCCACCTCCAGTCCACTAGCCCGCCGTACGTCGAAGCCAGACACTCGCACTACTTCTCCGACGTCGGCAGCGGCTCCTGAGCGGGACACAGCCCAACACCAGTCCACTAGCCCCCCGTACGTCGAGGTTGGGCACCCGCTCTTCCTCTCCGAGGTGGGCAGGGGCTCCTGAGCGGGACACAGCCCAACACCAGTCCTACAGGGCCCCGTACGTCGAGGTTAGGCACCCGCTGTTCCTCTCCGACGTGGGCGGTGGCTCTTGAGCGACAGCCAGCCCTCCTCCAGTCGGCCAGGGCCCCGTATGTCGAGGACCAGGCACCCGCTCTTCCTCTCCGATGTCGGCAGGGGCTCCTGAGCGACAGCCATCCCGCCTCCAGTCGGCCAGGGCCCCGTACGTCGAGGTTAGGCACCCGCCCTTCCACTCCGACGTTTTCAGGTGCTCTTGAGCGACACCCAGCCCACCTCCAGTCCACTAGCCCCCGTACGTCGAGGTTGGGCACCCGCTCTTCCTCTCCGAGGTGGGCAGGGGCTCCTGGGCGACACCCAGCCCACCTCCAGTCCACTAGCCCCGCGTACGTCGAAGCCAGGCACTCGCACTACTTCTCCGAGGTGGGCAGGGGCTCCTGGGCGACACCCCAGCCCACCTCCAGTCCACTAGCCCCCCGTACGTCGAAGCCAGGCACTCGAACTACTTCTCCGACGTCGGCAGCGGCTCTTGAGCGACAGCCAGCCCACCTCCAGTCCGCTAGCCCCCCGTACGTCGAAGCCAGTCACTCGCACTACTTCTCCGACGTCGGCAGGGGCTCCTGAGCGACAGCCAGCCCAACACCAGTCCACTAGCCCCCCGTACGTCGAGGTTAGGCACCCGCTCTTCCCTCTCCGAGGTGGGCAGGGGCTGTTGAGCGACACCCAGCCCAACACCAGTCCACTAGCCCCCCGTACGTCGAGGTTGGGCACCCGCTCTTCCTCTCCGAGGTGGGCAGGGGCTCCTGGGCGACAGCCAGCTCACCTCCAGTCCACTAGCCCCCCGTACGTCGAAGCCAGGCACTCGCACTACTTCTCCGACGTCGGCAGGGACTCCTGAGCGACAGCCAGCTCACCTCCAGTCCACTAGCCCCCCCGTACGTCGAAGCCAGGCACTCGCACTACTTCTCCGACGTCGGCAGGGGCTCCTGGGCGACAGCCAGCTCACCTCCTGTCCACTAGCCCCCCGTACGTCGAAGCCAGTCACTCGAACTACTTCTCCGACGTCGGCAGCGGCTCTTGAGCGACAGCCAGCCCACCTCCAGTCCACTAGCCCCCCGTTCGTCGAAGCCAGGCACTCGCACTACTTCTCCGACGTTTTCAGGGGCTCCTGAGCGACAGCCAGCCCAACACCAGTCCACTAGCCCCCCGTACGTCGAGGTTGGGCACCCGCTCTTCCTCTCCGAGGTGGGCAGGGGCTCCTGAGCGACAGCCAGCCCACCTCCAGTCCACTAGCCCGCCGTACGTCGAAGCCAGACACTCGCACTACTTCTCCGACGTCGGCAGCGGCTCCTGAGCGGGACACAGCCCAACACCAGTCCACTAGCCCCCCGTACGTCGAGGTTGGGCACCCGCTCTTCCTCTCCGAGGTGGGCAGGGGCTCCTGAGCGGGACACAGCCCAACACCAGTCCTACAGGGCCCCGTACGTCGAGGTTAGGCACCCGCTCTTCCTCTCCGAGGTGGGCAGGGGCTGTTGAGCGACACCCAGCCCAACACCAGTCCACTAGCCCCCCGTACGTCGAGGTTGGGCACCCGCTCTTCCTCTCCGAGGTGGGCAGGGGCTCCTGGGCGACAGCCAGCTCACCTCCAGTCCACTAGCCCCCCGTACGTCGAAGCCAGGCACTCGCACTACTTCTCCGACGTCGGCAGGGACTCCTGAGCGACAGCCAGCTCACCTCCAGTCCACTAGCCCCCCCGTACGTCGAAGCCAGGCACTCGCACTACTTCTCCGACGTCGGCAGGGGCTCCTGGGCGACAGCCAGCTCACCTCCTGTCCACTAGCCCCCCGTACGTCGAAGCCAGTCACTCGAACTACTTCTCCGACGTCGGCAGCGGCTCTTGAGCGACAGCCAGCCCACCTCCAGTCCACTAGCCCCCCGTTCGTCGAAGCCAGGCACTCGCACTACTTCTCCGACGTTTTCAGGGGCTCCTGAGCGACAGCCAGCCCAACACCAGTCCACTAGCCCCCCGTACGTCGAGGTTGGGCACCCGCTCTTCCTCTCCGAGGTGGGCAGGGGCTCCTGAGCGACAGCCAGCCCACCTCCAGTCCACTAGCCCGCCGTACGTCGAAGCCAGTCACTCGCACTACTTCTCCGACGTCGGCAGGGGCTCCTGAGCGACAGCCAGCCCAACACCAGTCCACTAGCCCCCCGTACGTCGAGGTTAGGCACCCGCTCTTCCTCTCCGAGGTGGGCAGGGGCTGTTGAGCGACACCCAGCCCAACACCAGTCCACTAGCCCCCCGTACGTCGAGGTTGGGCACCCGCTCTTCCTCTCCGAGGTGGGCAGGGGCTCCTGGGCGACAGCCAGCTCACCTCCAGTCCACTAGCCCCCCGTACGTCGAAGCCAGGCACTCGCACTACTTCTCCGACGTCGGCAGGGACTCCTGAGCGACAGCCAGCTCACCTCCAGTCCACTAGCCCCCCCGTACGTCGAAGCCAGGCACTCGCACTACTTCTCCGACGTCGGCAGGGGCTCCTGGGCGACAGCCAGCTCACCTCCTGTCCACTAGCCCCCCGTACGTCGAAGCCAGTCACTCGAACTACTTCTCCGACGTCGGCAGCGGCTCTTGAGCGACAGCCAGCCCACCTCCAGTCCACTAGCCCCCCGTTCGTCGAAGCCAGGCACTCGCACTACTTCTCCGACGTTTTCAGGGGCTCCTGAGCGACAGCCAGCCCAACACCAGTCCACTAGCCCCCCGTACGTCGAGGTTGGGCACCCGCTCTTCCTCTCCGAGGTGGGCAGGGGCTCCTGAGCGACAGCCAGCCCACCTCCAGTCCACTAGCCCGCCGTACGTCGAAGCCAGACACTCGCACTACTTCTCCGACGTCGGCAGCGGCTCCTGAGCGGGACACAGCCCAACACCAGTCCACTAGCCCCCCGTACGTCGAGGTTGGGCACCCGCTCTTCCTCTCCGAGGTGGGCAGGGGCTCCTGAGCGGGACACAGCCCAACACCAGTCCTACAGGGCCCCGTACGTCGAGGTTAGGCACCCGCTGTTCCTCTCCGACGTGGGCGGTGGCTCTTGAGCGACAGCCAGCCCTCCTCCAGTCGGCCAGGGCCCCGTATGTCGAGACCAGGCACCCGCTCTTCCTCTCCGATGTCGGCAGGGGCTCCTGAGCGACAGCCATCCCGCCTCCAGTCGGCCAGGGCCCCGTACGTCGAGGTTAGGCACCCGCCCTTCCACTCCGACGTTTTCAGGTGCTCTTGAGCGACACCCAGCCCACCTCCAGTCCACTAGCCCCCCGTACGTCGAGGTTGGGCACCCGCTCTTCCTCTCCGAGGTGGGCAGGGGCTCCTGGGCGACACCCAGCCCACCTCCAGTCCACTAGCCCCGCGTACGTCGAAGCCAGGCACTCGCACTACTTCTCCGAGGTGGGCAGGGGCTCCTGGGCGACACCCAGCCCACCTCCAGTCCACTAGCCCCCCGTACGTCGAAGCCAGGCACTCGAACTACTTCTCCGACGTCGGCAGCGGCTCTTGAGCGACAGCCAGCCCACCTCCAGTCCGCTAGCCCCCCGTACGTCGAAGCCAGTCACTCGCACTACTTCTCCGACGTCGGCAGGGGCTCCTGAGCGACAGCCAGCCCAACACCAGTCCACTAGCCCCCCGTACGTCGAGGTTAGGCACCCGCTCTTCCTCTCCGAGGTGGGCAGGGGCTGTTGAGCGACACCCAGCCCAACACCAGTCCACTAGCCCCCCGTACGTCGAGGTTGGGCACCCGCTCTTCCTCTCCGAGGTGGGCAGGGGCTCCTGGGCGACAGCCAGCTCACCTCCAGTCCACTAGCCCCCCGTACGTCGAAGCCAGGCACTCGCACTACTTCTCCGACGTCGGCAGGGACTCCTGAGCGACAGCCAGCTCACCTCCAGTCCACTAGCCCCCCCGTACGTCGAAGCCAGGCACTCGCACTACTTCTCCGACGTCGGCAGGGGCTCCTGGGCGACAGCCAGCTCACCTCCTGTCCACTAGCCCCCCGTACGTCGAAGCCAGTCACTCGAACTACTTCTCCGACGTCGGCAGCGGCTCTTGAGCGACAGCCAGCCCACCTCCAGTCCACTAGCCCCCCGTTCGTCGAAGCCAGGCACTCGCACTACTTCTCCGACGTTTTCAGGGGCTCCTGAGCGACAGCCAGCCCAACACCAGTCCACTAGCCCCCCGTACGTCGAGGTTGGGCACCCGCTCTTCCTCTCCGAGGTGGGCAGGGGCTCCTGAGCGACAGCCAGCCCACCTCCAGTCCACTAGCCCGCCGTACGTCGAAGCCAGACACTCGCACTACTTCTCCGACGTCGGCAGCGGCTCCTGAGCGGGACACAGCCCAACACCAGTCCACTAGCCCCCCGTACGTCGAGGTTGGGCACCCGCTCTTCCTCTCCGAGGTGGGCAGGGGCTCCTGAGCGGGACACAGCCCAACACCAGTCCTACAGGGCCCCGTACGTCGAGGTTAGGCACCCGCTGTTCCTCTCCGACGTGGGCGGTGGCTCTTGAGCGACAGCCAGCCCTCCTCCAGTCGGCCAGGGCCCCGTATGTCGAGACCAGGCACCCGCTCTTCCTCTCCGATGTCGGCAGGGGCTCCTGAGCGACAGCCATCCCGCCTCCAGTCGGCCAGGGCCCCGTACGTCGAGGTTAGGCACCCGCCCTTCCACTCCGACGTTTTCAGGTGCTCTTGAGCGACACCCAGCCCACCTCCAGTCCACTAGCCCCCCGTACGTCGAGGTTGGGCACCCGCTCTTCCTCTCCGAGGTGGGCAGGGGCTCCTGGGCGACACCCAGCCCACCTCCAGTCCACTAGCCCCGCGTACGTCGAAGCCAGGCACTCGCACTACTTCTCCGAGGTGGGCAGGGGCTCCTGGGCGACACCCAGCCCACCTCCAGTCCACTAGCCCCCCGTACGTCGAAGCCAGGCACTCGAACTACTTCTCCGACGTCGGCAGCGGCTCTTGAGCGACAGCCAGCCCACCTCCAGTCCGCTAGCCCCCCGTACGTCGAAGCCAGTCACTCGCACTACTTCTCCGACGTCGGCAGGGGCTCCTGAGCGACAGCCAGCCCAACACCAGTCCACTAGCCCCCCGTACGTCGAGGTTAGGCACCCGCTCTTCCTCTCCGAGGTGGGCAGGGGCTGTTGAGCGACACCCAGCCCAACACCAGTCCACTAGCCCCCCGTACGTCGAGGTTGGGCACCCGCTCTTCCTCTCCGAGGTGGGCAGGGGCTCCTGGGCGACAGCCAGCTCACCTCCAGTCCACTAGCCCCCCGTACGTCGAAGCCAGGCACTCGCACTACTTCTCCGACGTCGGCAGGGACTCCTGAGCGACAGCCAGCTCACCTCCAGTCCACTAGCCCCCCCGTACGTCGAAGCCAGGCACTCGCACTACTTCTCCGACGTCGGCAGGGGCTCCTGGGCGACAGCCAGCTCACCTCCTGTCCACTAGCCCCCCGTACGTCGAAGCCAGTCACTCGAACTACTTCTCCGACGTCGGCAGCGGCTCTTGAGCGACAGCCAGCCCACCTCCAGTCCACTAGCCCCCCGTTCGTCGAAGCCAGGCACTCGCACTACTTCTCCGACGTTTTCAGGGGCTCCTGAGCGACAGCCAGCCCAACACCAGTCCACTAGCCCCCCGTACGTCGAGGTTGGGCACCCGCTCTTCCTCTCCGAGGTGGGCAGGGGCTCCTGAGCGACAGCCAGCCCACCTCCAGTCCACTAGCCCGCCGTACGTCGAAGCCAGACACTCGCACTACTTCTCCGACGTCGGCAGCGGCTCCTGAGCGGGACACAGCCCAACACCAGTCCACTAGCCCCCCGTACGTCGAGGTTGGGCACCCGCTCTTCCTCTCCGAGGTGGGCAGGGGCTCCTGAGCGGGACACAGCCCAACACCAGTCCTACAGGGCCCCGTACGTCGAGGTTAGGCACCCGCTGTTCCTCTCCGACGTGGGCGGTGGCTCTTGAGCGACAGCCAGCCCTCCTCCAGTCGGCCAGGGCCCCGTATGTCGAGACCAGGCACCCGCTCTTCCTCTCCGATGTCGGCAGGGGCTCCTGAGCGACAGCCATCCCGCCTCCAGTCGGCCAGGGCCCCGTACGTCGAGGTTAGGCACCCGCCCTTCCACTCCGACGTTTTCAGGTGCTCTTGAGCGACACCCAGCCCACCTCCAGTCCACTAGCCCCCCGTACGTCGAGGTTGGGCACCCGCTCTTCCTCTCCGAGGTGGGCAGGGGCTCCTGGGCGACACCCAGCCCACCTCCAGTCCACTAGCCCCGCGTACGTCGAAGCCAGGCACTCGCACTACTTCTCCGAGGTGGGCAGGGGCTCCTGGGCGACACCCAGCCCACCTCCAGTCCACTAGCCCCCCGTACGTCGAAGCCAGGCACTCGAACTACTTCTCCGACGTCGGCAGCGGCTCTTGAGCGACAGCCAGCCCACCTCCAGTCCGCTAGCCCCCCGTACGTCGAAGCCAGTCACTCGCACTACTTCTCCGACGTCGGCAGGGGCTCCTGAGCGACAGCCAGCCCAACACCAGTCCACTAGCCCCCCGTACGTCGAGGTTAGGCACCCGCTCTTCCTCTCCGAGGTGGGCAGGGGCTGTTGAGCGACACCCAGCCCAACACCAGTCCACTAGCCCCCCGTACGTCGAGGTTGGGCACCCGCTCTTCCTCTCCGAGGTGGGCAGGGGCTCCTGGGCGACAGCCAGCTCACCTCCAGTCCACTAGCCCCCCGTACGTCGAAGCCAGGCACTCGCACTACTTCTCCGACGTCGGCAGGGACTCCTGAGCGACAGCCAGCTCACCTCCAGTCCACTAGCCCCCCCGTACGTCGAAGCCAGGCACTCGCACTACTTCTCCGACGTCGGCAGGGGCTCCTGGGCGACAGCCAGCTCACCTCCTGTCCACTAGCCCCCCGTACGTCGAAGCCAGTCACTCGAACTACTTCTCCGACGTCGGCAGCGGCTCTTGAGCGACAGCCAGCCCACCTCCAGTCCACTAGCCCCCCGTTCGTCGAAGCCAGGCACTCGCACTACTTCTCCGACGTTTTCAGGGGCTCCTGAGCGACAGCCAGCCCAACACCAGTCCACTAGCCCCCCGTACGTCGAGGTTGGGCACCCGCTCTTCCTCTCCGAGGTGGGCAGGGGCTCCTGAGCGACAGCCAGCCCACCTCCAGTCCACTAGCCCGCCGTACGTCGAAGCCAGACACTCGCACTACTTCTCCGACGTCGGCAGCGGCTCCTGAGCGGGACACAGCCCAACACCAGTCCACTAGCCCCCCGTACGTCGAGGTTGGGCACCCGCTCTTCCTCTCCGAGGTGGGCAGGGGCTCCTGAGCGGGACACAGCCCAACACCAGTCCTACAGGGCCCCGTACGTCGAGGTTAGGCACCCGCTGTTCCTCTCCGACGTGGGCGGTGGCTCTTGAGCGACAGCCAGCCCTCCTCCAGTCGGCCAGGGCCCCGTATGTCGAGACCAGGCACCCGCTCTTCCTCTCCGATGTCGGCAGGGGCTCCTGAGCGACAGCCATCCCGCCTCCAGTCGGCCAGGGCCCCGTACGTCGAGGTTAGGCACCCGCCCTTCCACTCCGACGTTTTCAGGTGCTCTTGAGCGACACCCAGCCCACCTCCAGTCCACTAGCCCCCCGTACGTCGAGGTTGGGCACCCGCTCTTCCTCTCCGAGGTGGGCAGGGGCTCCTGGGCGACACCCAGCCCACCTCCAGTCCACTAGCCCCGCGTACGTCGAAGCCAGGCACTCGCACTACTTCTCCGAGGTGGGCAGGGGCTCCTGGGCGACACCCAGCCCACCTCCAGTCCACTAGCCCCCCGTACGTCGAAGCCAGGCACTCGAACTACTTCTCCGACGTCGGCAGCGGCTCTTGAGCGACAGCCAGCCCACCTCCAGTCCGCTAGCCCCCCGTACGTCGAAGCCAGTCACTCGCACTACTTCTCCGACGTCGGCAGGGGCTCCTGAGCGACAGCCAGCCCAACACCAGTCCACTAGCCCCCCGTACGTCGAGGTTAGGCACCCGCTCTTCCTCTCCGAGGTGGGCAGGGGCTGTTGAGCGACACCCAGCCCAACACCAGTCCACTAGCCCCCCGTACGTCGAGGTTGGGCACCCGCTCTTCCTCTCCGAGGTGGGCAGGGGCTCCTGGGCGACAGCCAGCTCACCTCCAGTCCACTAGCCCCCCGTACGTCGAAGCCAGGCACTCGCACTACTTCTCCGACGTCGGCAGGGACTCCTGAGCGACAGCCAGCTCACCTCCAGTCCACTAGCCCCCCCGTACGTCGAAGCCAGGCACTCGCACTACTTCTCCGACGTCGGCAGGGGCTCCTGGGCGACAGCCAGCTCACCTCCTGTCCACTAGCCCCCCGTACGTCGAAGCCAGTCACTCGAACTACTTCTCCGACGTCGGCAGCGGCTCTTGAGCGACAGCCAGCCCACCTCCAGTCCACTAGCCCCCCGTTCGTCGAAGCCAGGCACTCGCACTACTTCTCCGACGTTTTCAGGGGCTCCTGAGCGACAGCCAGCCCAACACCAGTCCACTAGCCCCCCGTACGTCGAGGTTGGGCACCCGCTCTTCCTCTCCGAGGTGGGCAGGGGCTCCTGAGCGACAGCCAGCCCACCTCCAGTCCACTAGCCCGCCGTACGTCGAAGCCAGACACTCGCACTACTTCTCCGACGTCGGCAGCGGCTCCTGAGCGGGACACAGCCCAACACCAGTCCACTAGCCCCCCGTACGTCGAGGTTGGGCACCCGCTCTTCCTCTCCGAGGTGGGCAGGGGCTCTTGAGCGACAGCCAGCCCACCTCCAGTCCGACAGGGCCCCGTACGTCGAGGTTAGGCACCCGCTGTTCCTCTCCGACGTGGGCGGTGGCTCTTGAGCGACAGCCAGCCCTCCTCCAGTCGGCCAGGGCCCCGTATGTCGAGACCAGGCACCCGCTCTTCCTCTCCGATGTCGGCAGGGGCTCCTGAGCGACAGCCATCCCGCCTCCAGTCGGCCAGGGCCCCGTACGTCGAGGTTAGGCACCCGCCCTTCCACTCCGACGTTTTCAGGTGCTCTTGAGCGACACCCAGCCCACCTCCAGTCCACTAGCCCCCCGTACGTCGAGGTTGGGCACCCGCTCTTCCTCTCCGAGGTGGGCAGGGGCTCCTGGGCGACACCCAGCCCACCTCCAGTCCACTAGCCCCGCGTACGTCGAAGCCAGGCACTCGCACTACTTCTCCGAGGTGGGCAGGGGCTCCTGGGCGACACCCAGCCCACCTCCAGTCCACTAGCCCCCCGTACGTCGAAGCCAGGCACTCGAACTACTTCTCCGACGTCGGCAGCGGCTCTTGAGCGACAGCCAGCCCACCTCCAGTCCGCTAGCCCCCCGTACGTCGAAGCCAGTCACTCGCACTACTTCTCCGACGTCGGCAGGGGCTCCTGAGCGACAGCCAGCCCAACACCAGTCCACTAGCCCCCCGTACGTCGAGGTTAGGCACCCGCTCTTCCTCTCCGAGGTGGGCAGGGGCTGTTGAGCGACACCCAGCCCAACACCAGTCCACTAGCCCCCCGTACGTCGAGGTTGGGCACCCGCTCTTCCTCTCCGAGGTGGGCAGGGGCTCCTGGGCGACAGCCAGCTCACCTCCAGTCCACTAGCCCCCCGTACGTCGAAGCCAGGCACTCGCACTACTTCTCCGACGTCGGCAGGGACTCCTGAGCGACAGCCAGCTCACCTCCAGTCCACTAGCCCCCCCGTACGTCGAAGCCAGGCACTCGCACTACTTCTCCGACGTCGGCAGGGGCTCCTGGGCGACAGCCAGCTCACCTCCTGTCCACTAGCCCCCCGTACGTCGAAGCCAGTCACTCGAACTACTTCTCCGACGTCGGCAGCGGCTCTTGAGCGACAGCCAGCCCACCTCCAGTCCACTAGCCCCCCGTTCGTCGAAGCCAGGCACTCGCACTACTTCTCCGACGTTTTCAGGGGCTCCTGAGCGACAGCCAGCCCAACACCAGTCCACTAGCCCCCCGTACGTCGAGGTTGGGCACCCGCTCTTCCTCTCCGAGGTGGGCAGGGGCTCCTGAGCGACAGCCAGCCCACCTCCAGTCCACTAGCCCGCCGTACGTCGAAGCCAGACACTCGCACTACTTCTCCGACGTCGGCAGCGGCTCCTGAGCGGGACACAGCCCAACACCAGTCCACTAGCCCCCCGTACGTCGAGGTTGGGCACCCGCTCTTCCTCTCCGAGGTGGGCAGGGGCTCCTGAGCGGGACACAGCCCAACACCAGTCCTACAGGGCCCCGTACGTCGAGGTTAGGCACCCGCTCTTCCTCTCCGAGGTGGGCAGGGGCTGTTGAGCGACACCCAGCCCAACACCAGTCCACTAGCCCCCCGTACGTCGAGGTTGGGCACCCGCTCTTCCTCTCCGAGGTGGGCAGGGGCTCCTGGGCGACAGCCAGCTCACCTCCAGTCCACTAGCCCCCCGTACGTCGAAGCCAGGCACTCGCACTACTTCTCCGACGTCGGCAGGGACTCCTGAGCGACAGCCAGCTCACCTCCAGTCCACTAGCCCCCCCGTACGTCGAAGCCAGGCACTCGCACTACTTCTCCGACGTCGGCAGGGGCTCCTGGGCGACAGCCAGCTCACCTCCTGTCCACTAGCCCCCCGTACGTCGAAGCCAGTCACTCGAACTACTTCTCCGACGTCGGCAGCGGCTCTTGAGCGACAGCCAGCCCACCTCCAGTCCACTAGCCCCCCGTTCGTCGAAGCCAGGCACTCGCACTACTTCTCCGACGTTTTCAGGGGCTCCTGAGCGACAGCCAGCCCAACACCAGTCCACTAGCCCCCCGTACGTCGAGGTTGGGCACCCGCTCTTCCTCTCCGAGGTGGGCAGGGGCTCCTGAGCGACAGCCAGCCCACCTCCAGTCCACTAGCCCGCCGTACGTCGAAGCCAGTCACTCGCACTACTTCTCCGACGTCGGCAGGGGCTCCTGAGCGACAGCCAGCCCAACACCAGTCCACTAGCCCCCCGTACGTCGAGGTTAGGCACCCGCTCTTCCTCTCCGAGGTGGGCAGGGGCTGTTGAGCGACACCCAGCCCAACACCAGTCCACTAGCCCCCCGTACGTCGAGGTTGGGCACCCGCTCTTCCTCTCCGAGGTGGGCAGGGGCTCCTGGGCGACAGCCAGCTCACCTCCAGTCCACTAGCCCCCCGTACGTCGAAGCCAGGCACTCGCACTACTTCTCCGACGTCGGCAGGGACTCCTGAGCGACAGCCAGCTCACCTCCAGTCCACTAGCCCCCCCGTACGTCGAAGCCAGGCACTCGCACTACTTCTCCGACGTCGGCAGGGGCTCCTGGGCGACAGCCAGCTCACCTCCTGTCCACTAGCCCCCCGTACGTCGAAGCCAGTCACTCGAACTACTTCTCCGACGTCGGCAGCGGCTCTTGAGCGACAGCCAGCCCACCTCCAGTCCACTAGCCCCCCGTTCGTCGAAGCCAGGCACTCGCACTACTTCTCCGACGTTTTCAGGGGCTCCTGAGCGACAGCCAGCCCAACACCAGTCCACTAGCCCCCCGTACGTCGAGGTTGGGCACCCGCTCTTCCTCTCCGAGGTGGGCAGGGGCTCCTGAGCGACAGCCAGCCCACCTCCAGTCCACTAGCCCGCCGTACGTCGAAGCCAGACACTCGCACTACTTCTCCGACGTCGGCAGCGGCTCCTGAGCGGGACACAGCCCAACACCAGTCCACTAGCCCCCCGTACGTCGAGGTTGGGCACCCGCTCTTCCTCTCCGAGGTGGGCAGGGGCTCTTGAGCGACAGCCAGCCCACCTCCAGTCCGACAGGGCCCCGTACGTCGAGGTTAGGCACCCGCTGTTCCTCTCCGACGTGGGCGGTGGCTCTTGAGCGACAGCCAGCCCTCCTCCAGTCGGCCAGGGCCCCGTATGTCGAGACCAGGCACCCGCTCTTCCTCTCCGATGTCGGCAGGGGCTCCTGAGCGACAGCCATCCCGCCTCCAGTCGGCCAGGGCCCCGTACGTCGAGGTTAGGCACCCGCCCTTCCACTCCGACGTTTTCAGGTGCTCTTGAGCGACACCCAGCCCACCTCCAGTCCACTAGCCCCCCGTACGTCGAGGTTGGGCACCCGCTCTTCCTCTCCGAGGTGGGCAGGGGCTCCTGGGCGACACCCAGCCCACCTCCAGTCCACTAGCCCCGCGTACGTCGAAGCCAGGCACTCGCACTACTTCTCCGAGGTGGGCAGGGGCTCCTGGGCGACACCCAGCCCACCTCCAGTCCACTAGCCCCCCGTACGTCGAAGCCAGGCACTCGAACTACTTCTCCGACGTCGGCAGCGGCTCTTGAGCGACAGCCAGCCCACCTCCAGTCCGCTAGCCCCCCGTACGTCGAAGCCAGTCACTCGCACTACTTCTCCGACGTCGGCAGGGGCTCCTGAGCGACAGCCAGCCCAACACCAGTCCACTAGCCCCCCGTACGTCGAGGTTAGGCACCCGCTCTTCCTCTCCGAGGTGGGCAGGGGCTGTTGAGCGACACCCAGCCCAACACCAGTCCACTAGCCCCCCGTACGTCGAGGTTGGGCACCCGCTCTTCCTCTCCGAGGTGGGCAGGGGCTCCTGGGCGACAGCCAGCTCACCTCCAGTCCACTAGCCCCCCGTACGTCGAAGCCAGGCACTCGCACTACTTCTCCGACGTCGGCAGGGACTCCTGAGCGACAGCCAGCTCACCTCCAGTCCACTAGCCCCCCCGTACGTCGAAGCCAGGCACTCGCACTACTTCTCCGACGTCGGCAGGGGCTCCTGGGCGACAGCCAGCTCACCTCCTGTCCACTAGCCCCCCGTACGTCGAAGCCAGTCACTCGAACTACTTCTCCGACGTCGGCAGCGGCTCTTGAGCGACAGCCAGCCCACCTCCAGTCCACTAGCCCCCCGTTCGTCGAAGCCAGGCACTCGCACTACTTCTCCGACGTTTTCAGGGGCTCCTGAGCGACAGCCAGCCCAACACCAGTCCACTAGCCCCCCGTACGTCGAGGTTGGGCACCCGCTCTTCCTCTCCGAGGTGGGCAGGGGCTCCTGAGCGACAGCCAGCCCACCTCCAGTCCACTAGCCCGCCGTACGTCGAAGCCAGACACTCGCACTACTTCTCCGACGTCGGCAGCGGCTCCTGAGCGGGACACAGCCCAACACCAGTCCACTAGCCCCCCGTACGTCGAGGTTGGGCACCCGCTCTTCCTCTCCGAGGTGGGCAGGGGCTCCTGAGCGGGACACAGCCCAACACCAGTCCTACAGGGCCCCGTACGTCGAGGTTAGGCACCCGCTGTTCCTCTCCGACGTGGGCGGTGGCTCTTGAGCGACAGCCAGCCCTCCTCCAGTCGGCCAGGGCCCCGTATGTCGAGACCAGGCACCCGCTCTTCCTCTCCGATGTCGGCAGGGGCTCCTGAGCGACAGCCATCCCGCCTCCAGTCGGCCAGGGCCCCGTACGTCGAGGTTAGGCACCCGCCCTTCCACTCCGACGTTTTCAGGTGCTCTTGAGCGACACCCAGCCCACCTCCAGTCCACTAGCCCCCCGTACGTCGAGGTTGGGCACCCGCTCTTCCTCTCCGAGGTGGGCAGGGGCTCCTGGGCGACACCCAGCCCACCTCCAGTCCACTAGCCCCGCGTACGTCGAAGCCAGGCACTCGCACTACTTCTCCGAGGTGGGCAGGGGCTCCTGGGCGACACCCAGCCCACCTCCAGTCCACTAGCCCCCCGTACGTCGAAGCCAGGCACTCGAACTACTTCTCCGACGTCGGCAGCGGCTCTTGAGCGACAGCCAGCCCACCTCCAGTCCGCTAGCCCCCCGTACGTCGAAGCCAGTCACTCGCACTACTTCTCCGACGTCGGCAGGGGCTCCTGAGCGACAGCCAGCCCAACACCAGTCCACTAGCCCCCCGTACGTCGAGGTTAGGCACCCGCTCTTCCTCTCCGAGGTGGGCAGGGGCTGTTGAGCGACACCCAGCCCAACACCAGTCCACTAGCCCCCCGTACGTCGAGGTTGGGCACCCGCTCTTCCTCTCCGAGGTGGGCAGGGGCTCCTGGGCGACAGCCAGCTCACCTCCAGTCCACTAGCCCCCCGTACGTCGAAGCCAGGCACTCGCACTACTTCTCCGACGTCGGCAGGGACTCCTGAGCGACAGCCAGCTCACCTCCAGTCCACTAGCCCCCCCGTACGTCGAAGCCAGGCACTCGCACTACTTCTCCGACGTCGGCAGGGGCTCCTGGGCGACAGCCAGCTCACCTCCTGTCCACTAGCCCCCCGTACGTCGAAGCCAGTCACTCGAACTACTTCTCCGACGTCGGCAGCGGCTCTTGAGCGACAGCCAGCCCACCTCCAGTCCACTAGCCCCCCGTTCGTCGAAGCCAGGCACTCGCACTACTTCTCCGACGTTTTCAGGGGCTCCTGAGCGACAGCCAGCCCAACACCAGTCCACTAGCCCCCCGTACGTCGAGGTTGGGCACCCGCTCTTCCTCTCCGAGGTGGGCAGGGGCTCCTGAGCGACAGCCAGCCCACCTCCAGTCCACTAGCCCGCCGTACGTCGAAGCCAGACACTCGCACTACTTCTCCGACGTCGGCAGCGGCTCCTGAGCGGGACACAGCCCAACACCAGTCCACTAGCCCCCCGTACGTCGAGGTTGGGCACCCGCTCTTCCTCTCCGAGGTGGGCAGGGGCTCCTGAGCGGGACACAGCCCAACACCAGTCCTACAGGGCCCCGTACGTCGAGGTTAGGCACCCGCTGTTCCTCTCCGACGTGGGCGGTGGCTCTTGAGCGACAGCCAGCCCTCCTCCAGTCGGCCAGGGCCCCGTATGTCGAGACCAGGCACCCGCTCTTCCTCTCCGATGTCGGCAGGGGCTCCTGAGCGACAGCCATCCCGCCTCCAGTCGGCCAGGGCCCCGTACGTCGAGGTTAGGCACCCGCCCTTCCACTCCGACGTTTTCAGGTGCTCTTGAGCGACACCCAGCCCACCTCCAGTCCACTAGCCCCCCGTACGTCGAGGTTGGGCACCCGCTCTTCCTCTCCGAGGTGGGCAGGGGCTCCTGGGCGACACCCAGCCCACCTCCAGTCCACTAGCCCCGCGTACGTCGAAGCCAGGCACTCGCACTACTTCTCCGAGGTGGGCAGGGGCTCCTGGGCGACACCCAGCCCACCTCCAGTCCACTAGCCCCCCGTACGTCGAAGCCAGGCACTCGAACTACTTCTCCGACGTCGGCAGCGGCTCTTGAGCGACAGCCAGCCCACCTCCAGTCCGCTAGCCCCCCGTACGTCGAAGCCAGTCACTCGCACTACTTCTCCGACGTCGGCAGGGGCTCCTGAGCGACAGCCAGCCCAACACCAGTCCACTAGCCCCCCGTACGTCGAGGTTAGGCACCCGCTCTTCCTCTCCGAGGTGGGCAGGGGCTGTTGAGCGACACCCAGCCCAACACCAGTCCACTAGCCCCCCGTACGTCGAGGTTGGGCACCCGCTCTTCCTCTCCGAGGTGGGCAGGGGCTCCTGGGCGACAGCCAGCTCACCTCCAGTCCACTAGCCCCCCGTACGTCGAAGCCAGGCACTCGCACTACTTCTCCGACGTCGGCAGGGACTCCTGAGCGACAGCCAGCTCACCTCCAGTCCACTAGCCCCCCCGTACGTCGAAGCCAGGCACTCGCACTACTTCTCCGACGTCGGCAGGGGCTCCTGGGCGACAGCCAGCTCACCTCCTGTCCACTAGCCCCCCGTACGTCGAAGCCAGTCACTCGAACTACTTCTCCGACGTCGGCAGCGGCTCTTGAGCGACAGCCAGCCCACCTCCAGTCCACTAGCCCCCCGTTCGTCGAAGCCAGGCACTCGCACTACTTCTCCGACGTTTTCAGGGGCTCCTGAGCGACAGCCAGCCCAACACCAGTCCACTAGCCCCCCGTACGTCGAGGTTGGGCACCCGCTCTTCCTCTCCGAGGTGGGCAGGGGCTCCTGAGCGACAGCCAGCCCACCTCCAGTCCACTAGCCCGCCGTACGTCGAAGCCAGACACTCGCACTACTTCTCCGACGTCGGCAGCGGCTCCTGAGCGGGACACAGCCCAACACCAGTCCACTAGCCCCCCGTACGTCGAGGTTGGGCACCCGCTCTTCCTCTCCGAGGTGGGCAGGGGCTCCTGAGCGGGACACAGCCCAACACCAGTCCTACAGGGCCCCGTACGTCGAGGTTAGGCACCCGCTCTTCCTCTCCGAGGTGGGCAGGGGCTGTTGAGCGACACCCAGCCCAACACCAGTCCACTAGCCCCCCGTACGTCGAGGTTGGGCACCCGCTCTTCCTCTCCGAGGTGGGCAGGGGCTCCTGGGCGACAGCCAGCTCACCTCCAGTCCACTAGCCCCCCGTACGTCGAAGCCAGGCACTCGCACTACTTCTCCGACGTCGGCAGGGACTCCTGAGCGACAGCCAGCTCACCTCCAGTCCACTAGCCCCCCCGTACGTCGAAGCCAGGCACTCGCACTACTTCTCCGACGTCGGCAGGGGCTCCTGGGCGACAGCCAGCTCACCTCCTGTCCACTAGCCCCCCGTACGTCGAAGCCAGTCACTCGAACTACTTCTCCGACGTCGGCAGCGGCTCTTGAGCGACAGCCAGCCCACCTCCAGTCCACTAGCCCCCCGTTCGTCGAAGCCAGGCACTCGCACTACTTCTCCGACGTTTTCAGGGGCTCCTGAGCGACAGCCAGCCCAACACCAGTCCACTAGCCCCCCGTACGTCGAGGTTGGGCACCCGCTCTTCCTCTCCGAGGTGGGCAGGGGCTCCTGAGCGACAGCCAGCCCACCTCCAGTCCACTAGCCCGCCGTACGTCGAAGCCAGTCACTCGCACTACTTCTCCGACGTCGGCAGGGGCTCCTGAGCGACAGCCAGCCCAACACCAGTCCACTAGCCCCCCGTACGTCGAGGTTAGGCACCCGCTCTTCCTCTCCGAGGTGGGCAGGGGCTGTTGAGCGACACCCAGCCCAACACCAGTCCACTAGCCCCCCGTACGTCGAGGTTGGGCACCCGCTCTTCCTCTCCGAGGTGGGCAGGGGCTCCTGGGCGACAGCCAGCTCACCTCCAGTCCACTAGCCCCCCGTACGTCGAAGCCAGGCACTCGCACTACTTCTCCGACGTCGGCAGGGACTCCTGAGCGACAGCCAGCTCACCTCCAGTCCACTAGCCCCCCCGTACGTCGAAGCCAGGCACTCGCACTACTTCTCCGACGTCGGCAGGGGCTCCTGGGCGACAGCCAGCTCACCTCCTGTCCACTAGCCCCCCGTACGTCGAAGCCAGTCACTCGAACTACTTCTCCGACGTCGGCAGCGGCTCTTGAGCGACAGCCAGCCCACCTCCAGTCCACTAGCCCCCCGTTCGTCGAAGCCAGGCACTCGCACTACTTCTCCGACGTTTTCAGGGGCTCCTGAGCGACAGCCAGCCCAACACCAGTCCACTAGCCCCCCGTACGTCGAGGTTGGGCACCCGCTCTTCCTCTCCGAGGTGGGCAGGGGCTCCTGAGCGACAGCCAGCCCACCTCCAGTCCACTAGCCCGCCGTACGTCGAAGCCAGACACTCGCACTACTTCTCCGACGTCGGCAGCGGCTCCTGAGCGGGACACAGCCCAACACCAGTCCACTAGCCCCCCGTACGTCGAGGTTGGGCACCCGCTCTTCCTCTCCGAGGTGGGCAGGGGCTCCTGAGCGGGACACAGCCCAACACCAGTCCTACAGGGCCCCGTACGTCGAGGTTAGGCACCCGCTGTTCCTCTCCGACGTGGGCGGTGGCTCTTGAGCGACAGCCAGCCCTCCTCCAGTCGGCCAGGGCCCCGTATGTCGAGACCAGGCACCCGCTCTTCCTCTCCGATGTCGGCAGGGGCTCCTGAGCGACAGCCATCCCGCCTCCAGTCGGCCAGGGCCCCGTACGTCGAGGTTAGGCACCCGCCCTTCCACTCCGACGTTTTCAGGTGCTCTTGAGCGACACCCAGCCCACCTCCAGTCCACTAGCCCCCCGTACGTCGAGGTTGGGCACCCGCTCTTCCTCTCCGAGGTGGGCAGGGGCTCCTGGGCGACACCCAGCCCACCTCCAGTCCACTAGCCCCGCGTACGTCGAAGCCAGGCACTCGCACTACTTCTCCGAGGTGGGCAGGGGCTCCTGGGCGACACCCAGCCCACCTCCAGTCCACTAGCCCCCCGTACGTCGAAGCCAGGCACTCGAACTACTTCTCCGACGTCGGCAGCGGCTCTTGAGCGACAGCCAGCCCACCTCCAGTCCGCTAGCCCCCCGTACGTCGAAGCCAGTCACTCGCACTACTTCTCCGACGTCGGCAGGGGCTCCTGAGCGACAGCCAGCCCAACACCAGTCCACTAGCCCCCCGTACGTCGAGGTTAGGCACCCGCTCTTCCTCTCCGAGGTGGGCAGGGGCTGTTGAGCGACACCCAGCCCAACACCAGTCCACTAGCCCCCCGTACGTCGAGGTTGGGCACCCGCTCTTCCTCTCCGAGGTGGGCAGGGGCTCCTGGGCGACAGCCAGCTCACCTCCAGTCCACTAGCCCCCCGTACGTCGAAGCCAGGCACTCGCACTACTTCTCCGACGTCGGCAGGGACTCCTGAGCGACAGCCAGCTCACCTCCAGTCCACTAGCCCCCCCGTACGTCGAAGCCAGGCACTCGCACTACTTCTCCGACGTCGGCAGGGGCTCCTGGGCGACAGCCAGCTCACCTCCTGTCCACTAGCCCCCCGTACGTCGAAGCCAGTCACTCGAACTACTTCTCCGACGTCGGCAGCGGCTCTTGAGCGACAGCCAGCCCACCTCCAGTCCACTAGCCCCCCGTTCGTCGAAGCCAGGCACTCGCACTACTTCTCCGACGTTTTCAGGGGCTCCTGAGCGACAGCCAGCCCAACACCAGTCCACTAGCCCCCCGTACGTCGAGGTTGGGCACCCGCTCTTCCTCTCCGAGGTGGGCAGGGGCTCCTGAGCGACAGCCAGCCCACCTCCAGTCCACTAGCCCGCCGTACGTCGAAGCCAGACACTCGCACTACTTCTCCGACGTCGGCAGCGGCTCCTGAGCGGGACACAGCCCAACACCAGTCCACTAGCCCCCCGTACGTCGAGGTTGGGCACCCGCTCTTCCTCTCCGAGGTGGGCAGGGGCTCCTGAGCGGGACACAGCCCAACACCAGTCCTACAGGGCCCCGTACGTCGAGGTTAGGCACCCGCTCTTCCTCTCCGAGGTGGGCAGGGGCTGTTGAGCGACACCCAGCCCAACACCAGTCCACTAGCCCCCCGTACGTCGAGGTTGGGCACCCGCTCTTCCTCTCCGAGGTGGGCAGGGGCTCCTGGGCGACAGCCAGCTCACCTCCAGTCCACTAGCCCCCCGTACGTCGAAACCAGGCACTCGCACTACTTCTCCGACGTCGGCAGGGACTCCTGAGCGACAGCCAGCTCACCTCCAGTCCACTAGCCCCCCCGTACGTCGAAGCCAGGCACTCGCACTACTTCTCCGACGTCGGCAGGGGCTCCTGGGCGACAGCCAGCTCACCTCCTGTCCACTAGCCCCCCGTACGTCGAAGCCAGTCACTCGAACTACTTCTCCGACGTCGGCAGCGGCTCTTGAGCGACAGCCAGCCCACCTCCAGTCCACTAGCCCCCCGTTCGTCGAAGCCAGGCACTCGCACTACTTCTCCGACGTTTTCAGGGGCTCCTGAGCGACAGCCAGCCCAACACCAGTCCACTAGCCCCCCGTACGTCGAGGTTGGGCACCCGCTCTTCCTCTCCGAGGTGGGCAGGGGCTCCTGAGCGACAGCCAGCCCACCTCCAGTCCACTAGCCCGCCGTACGTCGAAGCCAGTCACTCGCACTACTTCTCCGACGTCGGCAGGGGCTCCTGAGCGACAGCCAGCCCAACACCAGTCCACTAGCCCCCCGTACGTCGAGGTTAGGCACCCGCTCTTCCTCTCCGAGGTGGGCAGGGGCTGTTGAGCGACACCCAGCCCAACACCAGTCCACTAGCCCCCCGTACGTCGAGGTTGGGCACCCGCTCTTCCTCTCCGAGGTGGGCAGGGGCTCCTGGGCGACAGCCAGCTCACCTCCAGTCCACTAGCCCCCCGTACGTCGAAGCCAGGCACTCGCACTACTTCTCCGACGTCGGCAGGGACTCCTGAGCGACAGCCAGCTCACCTCCAGTCCACTAGCCCCCCCGTACGTCGAAGCCAGGCACTCGCACTACTTCTCCGACGTCGGCAGGGGCTCCTGGGCGACAGCCAGCTCACCTCCTGTCCACTAGCCCCCCGTACGTCGAAGCCAGTCACTCGAACTACTTCTCCGACGTCGGCAGCGGCTCTTGAGCGACAGCCAGCCCACCTCCAGTCCACTAGCCCCCCGTTCGTCGAAGCCAGGCACTCGCACTACTTCTCCGACGTTTTCAGGGGCTCCTGAGCGACAGCCAGCCCAACACCAGTCCACTAGCCCCCCGTACGTCGAGGTTGGGCACCCGCTCTTCCTCTCCGAGGTGGGCAGGGGCTCCTGAGCGACAGCCAGCCCACCTCCAGTCCACTAGCCCGCCGTACGTCGAAGCCAGACACTCGCACTACTTCTCCGACGTCGGCAGCGGCTCCTGAGCGGGACACAGCCCAACACCAGTCCACTAGCCCCCCGTACGTCGAGGTTGGGCACCCGCTCTTCCTCTCCGAGGTGGGCAGGGGCTCTTGAGCGACAGCCAGCCCACCTCCAGTCCGACAGGGCCCCGTACGTCGAGGTTAGGCACCCGCTGTTCCTCTCCGACGTGGGCGGTGGCTCTTGAGCGACAGCCAGCCCTCCTCCAGTCGGCCAGGGCCCCGTATGTCGAGACCAGGCACCCGCTCTTCCTCTCCGATGTCGGCAGGGGCTCCTGAGCGACAGCCATCCCGCCTCCAGTCGGCCAGGGCCCCGTACGTCGAGGTTAGGCACCCGCCCTTCCACTCCGACGTTTTCAGGTGCTCTTGAGCGACACCCAGCCCACCTCCAGTCCACTAGCCCCCCGTACGTCGAGGTTGGGCACCCGCTCTTCCTCTCCGAGGTGGGCAGGGGCTCCTGGGCGACACCCAGCCCACCTCCAGTCCACTAGCCCCGCGTACGTCGAAGCCAGGCACTCGCACTACTTCTCCGAGGTGGGCAGGGGCTCCTGGGCGACACCCAGCCCACCTCCAGTCCACTAGCCCCCCGTACGTCGAAGCCAGGCACTCGAACTACTTCTCCGACGTCGGCAGCGGCTCTTGAGCGACAGCCAGCCCACCTCCAGTCCGCTAGCCCCCCGTACGTCGAAGCCAGTCACTCGCACTACTTCTCCGACGTCGGCAGGGGCTCCTGAGCGACAGCCAGCCCAACACCAGTCCACTAGCCCCCCGTACGTCGAGGTTAGGCACCCGCTCTTCCTCTCCGAGGTGGGCAGGGGCTGTTGAGCGACACCCAGCCCAACACCAGTCCACTAGCCCCCCGTACGTCGAGGTTGGGCACCCGCTCTTCCTCTCCGAGGTGGGCAGGGGCTCCTGGGCGACAGCCAGCTCACCTCCAGTCCACTAGCCCCCCGTACGTCGAAGCCAGGCACTCGCACTACTTCTCCGACGTCGGCAGGGACTCCTGAGCGACAGCCAGCTCACCTCCAGTCCACTAGCCCCCCCGTACGTCGAAGCCAGGCACTCGCACTACTTCTCCGACGTCGGCAGGGGCTCCTGGGCGACAGCCAGCTCACCTCCTGTCCACTAGCCCCCCGTACGTCGAAGCCAGTCACTCGAACTACTTCTCCGACGTCGGCAGCGGCTCTTGAGCGACAGCCAGCCCACCTCCAGTCCACTAGCCCCCCGTTCGTCGAAGCCAGGCACTCGCACTACTTCTCCGACGTTTTCAGGGGCTCCTGAGCGACAGCCAGCCCAACACCAGTCCACTAGCCCCCCGTACGTCGAGGTTGGGCACCCGCTCTTCCTCTCCGAGGTGGGCAGGGGCTCCTGAGCGACAGCCAGCCCACCTCCAGTCCACTAGCCCGCCGTACGTCGAAGCCAGACACTCGCACTACTTCTCCGACGTCGGCAGCGGCTCCTGAGCGGGACACAGCCCAACACCAGTCCACTAGCCCCCCGTACGTCGAGGTTGGGCACCCGCTCTTCCTCTCCGAGGTGGGCAGGGGCTCCTGAGCGGGACACAGCCCAACACCAGTCCTACAGGGCCCCGTACGTCGAGGTTAGGCACCCGCTGTTCCTCTCCGACGTGGGCGGTGGCTCTTGAGCGACAGCCAGCCCTCCTCCAGTCGGCCAGGGCCCCGTATGTCGAGACCAGGCACCCGCTCTTCCTCTCCGATGTCGGCAGGGGCTCCTGAGCGACAGCCATCCCGCCTCCAGTCGGCCAGGGCCCCGTACGTCGAGGTTAGGCACCCGCCCTTCCACTCCGACGTTTTCAGGTGCTCTTGAGCGACACCCAGCCCACCTCCAGTCCACTAGCCCCCCGTACGTCGAGGTTGGGCACCCGCTCTTCCTCTCCGAGGTGGGCAGGGGCTCCTGGGCGACACCCAGCCCACCTCCAGTCCACTAGCCCCGCGTACGTCGAAGCCAGGCACTCGCACTACTTCTCCGAGGTGGGCAGGGGCTCCTGGGCGACACCCAGCCCACCTCCAGTCCACTAGCCCCCCGTACGTCGAAGCCAGGCACTCGAACTACTTCTCCGACGTCGGCAGCGGCTCTTGAGCGACAGCCAGCCCACCTCCAGTCCGCTAGCCCCCCGTACGTCGAAGCCAGTCACTCGCACTACTTCTCCGACGTCGGCAGGGGCTCCTGAGCGACAGCCAGCCCAACACCAGTCCACTAGCCCCCCGTACGTCGAGGTTAGGCACCCGCTCTTCCTCTCCGAGGTGGGCAGGGGCTGTTGAGCGACACCCAGCCCAACACCAGTCCACTAGCCCCCCGTACGTCGAGGTTGGGCACCCGCTCTTCCTCTCCGAGGTGGGCAGGGGCTCCTGGGCGACAGCCAGCTCACCTCCAGTCCACTAGCCCCCCGTACGTCGAAGCCAGGCACTCGCACTACTTCTCCGACGTCGGCAGGGACTCCTGAGCGACAGCCAGCTCACCTCCAGTCCACTAGCCCCCCCGTACGTCGAAGCCAGGCACTCGCACTACTTCTCCGACGTCGGCAGGGGCTCCTGGGCGACAGCCAGCTCACCTCCTGTCCACTAGCCCCCCGTACGTCGAAGCCAGTCACTCGAACTACTTCTCCGACGTCGGCAGCGGCTCTTGAGCGACAGCCAGCCCACCTCCAGTCCACTAGCCCCCCGTTCGTCGAAGCCAGGCACTCGCACTACTTCTCCGACGTTTTCAGGGGCTCCTGAGCGACAGCCAGCCCAACACCAGTCCACTAGCCCCCCGTACGTCGAGGTTGGGCACCCGCTCTTCCTCTCCGAGGTGGGCAGGGGCTCCTGAGCGACAGCCAGCCCACCTCCAGTCCACTAGCCCGCCGTACGTCGAAGCCAGACACTCGCACTACTTCTCCGACGTCGGCAGCGGCTCCTGAGCGGGACACAGCCCAACACCAGTCCACTAGCCCCCCGTACGTCGAGGTTGGGCACCCGCTCTTCCTCTCCGAGGTGGGCAGGGGCTCCTGAGCGGGACACAGCCCAACACCAGTCCTACAGGGCCCCGTACGTCGAGGTTAGGCACCCGCTGTTCCTCTCCGACGTGGGCGGTGGCTCTTGAGCGACAGCCAGCCCTCCTCCAGTCGGCCAGGGCCCCGTATGTCGAGACCAGGCACCCGCTCTTCCTCTCCGATGTCGGCAGGGGCTCCTGAGCGACAGCCATCCCGCCTCCAGTCGGCCAGGGCCCCGTACGTCGAGGTTAGGCACCCGCCCTTCCACTCCGACGTTTTCAGGTGCTCTTGAGCGACACCCAGCCCACCTCCAGTCCACTAGCCCCCCGTACGTCGAGGTTGGGCACCCGCTCTTCCTCTCCGAGGTGGGCAGGGGCTCCTGGGCGACACCCAGCCCACCTCCAGTCCACTAGCCCCGCGTACGTCGAAGCCAGGCACTCGCACTACTTCTCCGAGGTGGGCAGGGGCTCCTGGGCGACACCCAGCCCACCTCCAGTCCACTAGCCCCCCGTACGTCGAAGCCAGGCACTCGAACTACTTCTCCGACGTCGGCAGCGGCTCTTGAGCGACAGCCAGCCCACCTCCAGTCCGCTAGCCCCCCGTACGTCGAAGCCAGTCACTCGCACTACTTCTCCGACGTCGGCAGGGGCTCCTGAGCGACAGCCAGCCCAACACCAGTCCACTAGCCCCCCGTACGTCGAGGTTAGGCACCCGCTCTTCCTCTCCGAGGTGGGCAGGGGCTGTTGAGCGACACCCAGCCCAACACCAGTCCACTAGCCCCCCGTACGTCGAGGTTGGGCACCCGCTCTTCCTCTCCGAGGTGGGCAGGGGCTCCTGGGCGACAGCCAGCTCACCTCCAGTCCACTAGCCCCCCGTACGTCGAAGCCAGGCACTCGCACTACTTCTCCGACGTCGGCAGGGACTCCTGAGCGACAGCCAGCTCACCTCCAGTCCACTAGCCCCCCCGTACGTCGAAGCCAGGCACTCGCACTACTTCTCCGACGTCGGCAGGGGCTCCTGGGCGACAGCCAGCTCACCTCCTGTCCACTAGCCCCCCGTACGTCGAAGCCAGTCACTCGAACTACTTCTCCGACGTCGGCAGCGGCTCTTGAGCGACAGCCAGCCCACCTCCAGTCCACTAGCCCCCCGTTCGTCGAAGCCAGGCACTCGCACTACTTCTCCGACGTTTTCAGGGGCTCCTGAGCGACAGCCAGCCCAACACCAGTCCACTAGCCCCCCGTACGTCGAGGTTGGGCACCCGCTCTTCCTCTCCGAGGTGGGCAGGGGCTCCTGAGCGACAGCCAGCCCACCTCCAGTCCACTAGCCCGCCGTACGTCGAAGCCAGACACTCGCACTACTTCTCCGACGTCGGCAGCGGCTCCTGAGCGGGACACAGCCCAACACCAGTCCACTAGCCCCCCGTACGTCGAGGTTGGGCACCCGCTCTTCCTCTCCGAGGTGGGCAGGGGCTCCTGAGCGGGACACAGCCCAACACCAGTCCTACAGGGCCCCGTACGTCGAGGTTAGGCACCCGCTCTTCCTCTCCGAGGTGGGCAGGGGCTGTTGAGCGACACCCAGCCCAACACCAGTCCACTAGCCCCCCGTACGTCGAGGTTGGGCACCCGCTCTTCCTCTCCGAGGTGGGCAGGGGCTCCTGGGCGACAGCCAGCTCACCTCCAGTCCACTAGCCCCCCGTACGTCGAAGCCAGGCACTCGCACTACTTCTCCGACGTCGGCAGGGACTCCTGAGCGACAGCCAGCTCACCTCCAGTCCACTAGCCCCCCCGTACGTCGAAGCCAGGCACTCGCACTACTTCTCCGACGTCGGCAGGGGCTCCTGGGCGACAGCCAGCTCACCTCCTGTCCACTAGCCCCCCGTACGTCGAAGCCAGTCACTCGAACTACTTCTCCGACGTCGGCAGCGGCTCTTGAGCGACAGCCAGCCCACCTCCAGTCCACTAGCCCCCCGTTCGTCGAAGCCAGGCACTCGCACTACTTCTCCGACGTTTTCAGGGGCTCCTGAGCGACAGCCAGCCCAACACCAGTCCACTAGCCCCCCGTACGTCGAGGTTGGGCACCCGCTCTTCCTCTCCGAGGTGGGCAGGGGCTCCTGAGCGACAGCCAGCCCACCTCCAGTCCACTAGCCCGCCGTACGTCGAAGCCAGTCACTCGCACTACTTCTCCGACGTCGGCAGGGGCTCCTGAGCGACAGCCAGCCCAACACCAGTCCACTAGCCCCCCGTACGTCGAGGTTAGGCACCCGCTCTTCCTCTCCGAGGTGGGCAGGGGCTGTTGAGCGACACCCAGCCCAACACCAGTCCACTAGCCCCCCGTACGTCGAGGTTGGGCACCCGCTCTTCCTCTCCGAGGTGGGCAGGGGCTCCTGGGCGACAGCCAGCTCACCTCCAGTCCACTAGCCCCCCGTACGTCGAAGCCAGGCACTCGCACTACTTCTCCGACGTCGGCAGGGACTCCTGAGCGACAGCCAGCTCACCTCCAGTCCACTAGCCCCCCCGTACGTCGAAGCCAGGCACTCGCACTACTTCTCCGACGTCGGCAGGGGCTCCTGGGCGACAGCCAGCTCACCTCCTGTCCACTAGCCCCCCGTACGTCGAAGCCAGTCACTCGAACTACTTCTCCGACGTCGGCAGCGGCTCTTGAGCGACAGCCAGCCCACCTCCAGTCCACTAGCCCCCCGTTCGTCGAAGCCAGGCACTCGCACTACTTCTCCGACGTTTTCAGGGGCTCCTGAGCGACAGCCAGCCCAACACCAGTCCACTAGCCCCCCGTACGTCGAGGTTGGGCACCCGCTCTTCCTCTCCGAGGTGGGCAGGGGCTCCTGAGCGACAGCCAGCCCACCTCCAGTCCACTAGCCCGCCGTACGTCGAAGCCAGACACTCGCACTACTTCTCCGACGTCGGCAGCGGCTCCTGAGCGGGACACAGCCCAACACCAGTCCACTAGCCCCCCGTACGTCGAGGTTGGGCACCCGCTCTTCCTCTCCGAGGTGGGCAGGGGCTCCTGAGCGGGACACAGCCCAACACCAGTCCTACAGGGCCCCGTACGTCGAGGTTAGGCACCCGCTGTTCCTCTCCGACGTGGGCGGTGGCTCTTGAGCGACAGCCAGCCCTCCTCCAGTCGGCCAGGGCCCCGTATGTCGAGACCAGGCACCCGCTCTTCCTCTCCGATGTCGGCAGGGGCTCCTGAGCGACAGCCATCCCGCCTCCAGTCGGCCAGGGCCCCGTACGTCGAGGTTAGGCACCCGCCCTTCCACTCCGACGTTTTCAGGTGCTCTTGAGCGACACCCAGCCCACCTCCAGTCCACTAGCCCCCCGTACGTCGAGGTTGGGCACCCGCTCTTCCTCTCCGAGGTGGGCAGGGGCTCCTGGGCGACACCCAGCCCACCTCCAGTCCACTAGCCCCGCGTACGTCGAAGCCAGGCACTCGCACTACTTCTCCGAGGTGGGCAGGGGCTCCTGGGCGACACCCAGCCCACCTCCAGTCCACTAGCCCCCCGTACGTCGAAGCCAGGCACTCGAACTACTTCTCCGACGTCGGCAGCGGCTCTTGAGCGACAGCCAGCCCACCTCCAGTCCGCTAGCCCCCCGTACGTCGAAGCCAGTCACTCGCACTACTTCTCCGACGTCGGCAGGGGCTCCTGAGCGACAGCCAGCCCAACACCAGTCCACTAGCCCCCCGTACGTCGAGGTTAGGCACCCGCTCTTCCTCTCCGAGGTGGGCAGGGGCTGTTGAGCGACACCCAGCCCAACACCAGTCCACTAGCCCCCCGTACGTCGAGGTTGGGCACCCGCTCTTCCTCTCCGAGGTGGGCAGGGGCTCCTGGGCGACAGCCAGCTCACCTCCAGTCCACTAGCCCCCCGTACGTCGAAGCCAGGCACTCGCACTACTTCTCCGACGTCGGCAGGGACTCCTGAGCGACAGCCAGCTCACCTCCAGTCCACTAGCCCCCCCGTACGTCGAAGCCAGGCACTCGCACTACTTCTCCGACGTCGGCAGGGGCTCCTGGGCGACAGCCAGCTCACCTCCTGTCCACTAGCCCCCCGTACGTCGAAGCCAGTCACTCGAACTACTTCTCCGACGTCGGCAGCGGCTCTTGAGCGACAGCCAGCCCACCTCCAGTCCACTAGCCCCCCGTTCGTCGAAGCCAGGCACTCGCACTACTTCTCCGACGTTTTCAGGGGCTCCTGAGCGACAGCCAGCCCAACACCAGTCCACTAGCCCCCCGTACGTCGAGGTTGGGCACCCGCTCTTCCTCTCCGAGGTGGGCAGGGGCTCCTGAGCGACAGCCAGCCCACCTCCAGTCCACTAGCCCGCCGTACGTCGAAGCCAGACACTCGCACTACTTCTCCGACGTCGGCAGCGGCTCCTGAGCGGGACACAGCCCAACACCAGTCCACTAGCCCCCCGTACGTCGAGGTTGGGCACCCGCTCTTCCTCTCCGAGGTGGGCAGGGGCTCCTGAGCGGGACACAGCCCAACACCAGTCCTACAGGGCCCCGTACGTCGAGGTTAGGCACCCGCTCTTCCTCTCCGAGGTGGGCAGGGGCTGTTGAGCGACACCCAGCCCAACACCAGTCCACTAGCCCCCCGTACGTCGAGGTTGGGCACCCGCTCTTCCTCTCCGAGGTGGGCAGGGGCTCCTGGGCGACAGCCAGCTCACCTCCAGTCCACTAGCCCCCCGTACGTCGAAGCCAGGCACTCGCACTACTTCTCCGACGTCGGCAGGGACTCCTGAGCGACAGCCAGCTCACCTCCAGTCCACTAGCCCCCCCGTACGTCGAAGCCAGGCACTCGCACTACTTCTCCGACGTCGGCAGGGGCTCCTGGGCGACAGCCAGCTCACCTCCTGTCCACTAGCCCCCCGTACGTCGAAGCCAGTCACTCGAACTACTTCTCCGACGTCGGCAGCGGCTCTTGAGCGACAGCCAGCCCACCTCCAGTCCACTAGCCCCCCGTTCGTCGAAGCCAGGCACTCGCACTACTTCTCCGACGTTTTCAGGGGCTCCTGAGCGACAGCCAGCCCAACACCAGTCCACTAGCCCCCCGTACGTCGAGGTTGGGCACCCGCTCTTCCTCTCCGAGGTGGGCAGGGGCTCCTGAGCGACAGCCAGCCCACCTCCAGTCCACTAGCCCGCCGTACGTCGAAGCCAGTCACTCGCACTACTTCTCCGACGTCGGCAGGGGCTCCTGAGCGACAGCCAGCCCAACACCAGTCCACTAGCCCCCCGTACGTCGAGGTTAGGCACCCGCTCTTCCTCTCCGAGGTGGGCAGGGGCTGTTGAGCGACACCCAGCCCAACACCAGTCCACTAGCCCCCCGTACGTCGAGGTTGGGCACCCGCTCTTCCTCTCCGAGGTGGGCAGGGGCTCCTGGGCGACAGCCAGCTCACCTCCAGTCCACTAGCCCCCCGTACGTCGAAGCCAGGCACTCGCACTACTTCTCCGACGTCGGCAGGGACTCCTGAGCGACAGCCAGCTCACCTCCAGTCCACTAGCCCCCCCGTACGTCGAAGCCAGGCACTCGCACTACTTCTCCGACGTCGGCAGGGGCTCCTGGGCGACAGCCAGCTCACCTCCTGTCCACTAGCCCCCCGTACGTCGAAGCCAGTCACTCGAACTACTTCTCCGACGTCGGCAGCGGCTCTTGAGCGACAGCCAGCCCACCTCCAGTCCACTAGCCCCCCGTTCGTCGAAGCCAGGCACTCGCACTACTTCTCCGACGTTTTCAGGGGCTCCTGAGCGACAGCCAGCCCAACACCAGTCCACTAGCCCCCCGTACGTCGAGGTTGGGCACCCGCTCTTCCTCTCCGAGGTGGGCAGGGGCTCCTGAGCGACAGCCAGCCCACCTCCAGTCCACTAGCCCGCCGTACGTCGAAGCCAGACACTCGCACTACTTCTCCGACGTCGGCAGCGGCTCCTGAGCGGGACACAGCCCAACACCAGTCCACTAGCCCCCCGTACGTCGAGGTTGGGCACCCGCTCTTCCTCTCCGAGGTGGGCAGGGGCTCCTGAGCGGGACACAGCCCAACACCAGTCCTACAGGGCCCCGTACGTCGAGGTTAGGCACCCGCTGTTCCTCTCCGACGTGGGCGGTGGCTCTTGAGCGACAGCCAGCCCTCCTCCAGTCGGCCAGGGCCCCGTATGTCGAGACCAGGCACCCGCTCTTCCTCTCCGATGTCGGCAGGGGCTCCTGAGCGACAGCCATCCCGCCTCCAGTCGGCCAGGGCCCCGTACGTCGAGGTTAGGCACCCGCCCTTCCACTCCGACGTTTTCAGGTGCTCTTGAGCGACACCCAGCCCACCTCCAGTCCACTAGCCCCCCGTACGTCGAGGTTGGGCACCCGCTCTTCCTCTCCGAGGTGGGCAGGGGCTCCTGGGCGACACCCAGCCCACCTCCAGTCCACTAGCCCCGCGTACGTCGAAGCCAGGCACTCGCACTACTTCTCCGAGGTGGGCAGGGGCTCCTGGGCGACACCCAGCCCACCTCCAGTCCACTAGCCCCCCGTACGTCGAAGCCAGGCACTCGAACTACTTCTCCGACGTCGGCAGCGGCTCTTGAGCGACAGCCAGCCCACCTCCAGTCCGCTAGCCCCCCGTACGTCGAAGCCAGTCACTCGCACTACTTCTCCGACGTCGGCAGGGGCTCCTGAGCGACAGCCAGCCCAACACCAGTCCACTAGCCCCCCGTACGTCGAGGTTAGGCACCCGCTCTTCCTCTCCGAGGTGGGCAGGGGCTGTTGAGCGACACCCAGCCCAACACCAGTCCACTAGCCCCCCGTACGTCGAGGTTGGGCACCCGCTCTTCCTCTCCGAGGTGGGCAGGGGCTCCTGGGCGACAGCCAGCTCACCTCCAGTCCACTAGCCCCCCGTACGTCGAAGCCAGGCACTCGCACTACTTCTCCGACGTCGGCAGGGACTCCTGAGCGACAGCCAGCTCACCTCCAGTCCACTAGCCCCCCCGTACGTCGAAGCCAGGCACTCGCACTACTTCTCCGACGTCGGCAGGGGCTCCTGGGCGACAGCCAGCTCACCTCCTGTCCACTAGCCCCCCGTACGTCGAAGCCAGTCACTCGAACTACTTCTCCGACGTCGGCAGCGGCTCTTGAGCGACAGCCAGCCCACCTCCAGTCCACTAGCCCCCCGTTCGTCGAAGCCAGGCACTCGCACTACTTCTCCGACGTTTTCAGGGGCTCCTGAGCGACAGCCAGCCCAACACCAGTCCACTAGCCCCCCGTACGTCGAGGTTGGGCACCCGCTCTTCCTCTCCGAGGTGGGCAGGGGCTCCTGAGCGACAGCCAGCCCACCTCCAGTCCACTAGCCCGCCGTACGTCGAAGCCAGACACTCGCACTACTTCTCCGACGTCGGCAGCGGCTCCTGAGCGGGACACAGCCCAACACCAGTCCACTAGCCCCCCGTACGTCGAGGTTGGGCACCCGCTCTTCCTCTCCGAGGTGGGCAGGGGCTCCTGAGCGGGACACAGCCCAACACCAGTCCTACAGGGCCCCGTACGTCGAGGTTAGGCACCCGCTGTTCCTCTCCGACGTGGGCGGTGGCTCTTGAGCGACAGCCAGCCCTCCTCCAGTCGGCCAGGGCCCCGTATGTCGAGACCAGGCACCCGCTCTTCCTCTCCGATGTCGGCAGGGGCTCCTGAGCGACAGCCATCCCGCCTCCAGTCGGCCAGGGCCCCGTACGTCGAGGTTAGGCACCCGCCCTTCCACTCCGACGTTTTCAGGTGCTCTTGAGCGACACCCAGCCCACCTCCAGTCCACTAGCCCCCCGTACGTCGAGGTTGGGCACCCGCTCTTCCTCTCCGAGGTGGGCAGGGGCTCCTGGGCGACACCCAGCCCACCTCCAGTCCACTAGCCCCGCGTACGTCGAAGCCAGGCACTCGCACTACTTCTCCGAGGTGGGCAGGGGCTCCTGGGCGACACCCAGCCCACCTCCAGTCCACTAGCCCCCCGTACGTCGAAGCCAGGCACTCGAACTACTTCTCCGACGTCGGCAGCGGCTCTTGAGCGACAGCCAGCCCACCTCCAGTCCGCTAGCCCCCCGTACGTCGAAGCCAGTCACTCGCACTACTTCTCCGACGTCGGCAGGGGCTCCTGAGCGACAGCCAGCCCAACACCAGTCCACTAGCCCCCCGTACGTCGAGGTTAGGCACCCGCTCTTCCTCTCCGAGGTGGGCAGGGGCTGTTGAGCGACACCCAGCCCAACACCAGTCCACTAGCCCCCCGTACGTCGAGGTTGGGCACCCGCTCTTCCTCTCCGAGGTGGGCAGGGGCTCCTGGGCGACAGCCAGCTCACCTCCAGTCCACTAGCCCCCCGTACGTCGAAGCCAGGCACTCGCACTACTTCTCCGACGTCGGCAGGGACTCCTGAGCGACAGCCAGCTCACCTCCAGTCCACTAGCCCCCCCGTACGTCGAAGCCAGGCACTCGCACTACTTCTCCGACGTCGGCAGGGGCTCCTGGGCGACAGCCAGCTCACCTCCTGTCCACTAGCCCCCCGTACGTCGAAGCCAGTCACTCGAACTACTTCTCCGACGTCGGCAGCGGCTCTTGAGCGACAGCCAGCCCACCTCCAGTCCACTAGCCCCCCGTTCGTCGAAGCCAGGCACTCGCACTACTT
Source organism: Lytechinus pictus (assembly GCF_037042905.1). Taxonomy (NCBI): domain Eukaryota; kingdom Metazoa; phylum Echinodermata; class Echinoidea; order Temnopleuroida; family Toxopneustidae; genus Lytechinus; species Lytechinus pictus. The sequence goes on along the minus strand of NW_026974348.1, from coordinate 2,326 downwards.
CTCCGACGTTTTCAGGGGCTCCTGAGCGACAGCCAGCCCAACACCAGTCCACTAGCCCCCCGTACGTCGAGGTTGGGCACCCGCTCTTCCTCTCCGAGGTGGGCAGGGGCTCCTGAGCGACAGCCAGCCCACCTCCAGTCCACTAGCCCGCCGTACGTCGAAGCCAGACACTCGCACTACTTCTCCGACGTCGGCAGCGGCTCCTGAGCGGGACACAGCCCAACACCAGTCCACTAGCCCCCCGTACGTCGAGGTTGGGCACCCGCTCTTCCTCTCCGAGGTGGGCAGGGGCTCCTGAGCGGGACACAGCCCAACACCAGTCCTACAGGGCCCCGTACGTCGAGGTTAGGCACCCGCTGTTCCTCTCCGACGTGGGCGGTGGCTCTTGAGCGACAGCCAGCCCTCCTCCAGTCGGCCAGGGCCCCGTATGTCGAGACCAGGCACCCGCTCTTCCTCTCCGATGTCGGCAGGGGCTCCTGAGCGACAGCCATCCCGCCTCCAGTCGGCCAGGGCCCCGTACGTCGAGGTTAGGCACCCGCCCTTCCACTCCGACGTTTTCAGGTGCTCTTGAGCGACACCCAGCCCACCTCCAGTCCACTAGCCCCCCGTACGTCGAGGTTGGGCACCCGCTCTTCCTCTCCGAGGTGGGCAGGGGCTCCTGGGCGACACCCAGCCCACCTCCAGTCCACTAGCCCCGCGTACGTCGAAGCCAGGCACTCGCACTACTTCTCCGAGGTGGGCAGGGGCTCCTGGGCGACACCCAGCCCACCTCCAGTCCACTAGCCCCCCGTACGTCGAAGCCAGGCACTCGAACTACTTCTCCGACGTCGGCAGCGGCTCTTGAGCGACAGCCAGCCCACCTCCAGTCCGCTAGCCCCCCGTACGTCGAAGCCAGTCACTCGCACTACTTCTCCGACGTCGGCAGGGGCTCCTGAGCGACAGCCAGCCCAACACCAGTCCACTAGCCCCCCGTACGTCGAGGTTAGGCACCCGCTCTTCCTCTCCGAGGTGGGCAGGGGCTGTTGAGCGACACCCAGCCCAACACCAGTCCACTAGCCCCCCGTACGTCGAGGTTGGGCACCCGCTCTTCCTCTCCGAGGTGGGCAGGGGCTCCTGGGCGACAGCCAGCTCACCTCCAGTCCACTAGCCCCCCGTACGTCGAAGCCAGGCACTCGCACTACTTCTCCGACGTCGGCAGGGACTCCTGAGCGACAGCCAGCTCACCTCCAGTCCACTAGCCCCCCCGTACGTCGAAGCCAGGCACTCGCACTACTTCTCCGACGTCGGCAGGGGCTCCTGGGCGACAGCCAGCTCACCTCCTGTCCACTAGCCCCCCGTACGTCGAAGCCAGTCACTCGAACTACTTCTCCGACGTCGGCAGCGGCTCTTGAGCGACAGCCAGCCCACCTCCAGTCCACTAGCCCCCCGTTCGTCGAAGCCAGGCACTCGCACTACTTCTCCGACGTTTTCAGGGGCTCCTGAGCGACAGCCAGCCCAACACCAGTCCACTAGCCCCCCGTACGTCGAGGTTGGGCACCCGCTCTTCCTCTCCGAGGTGGGCAGGGCTCCTGAGCGACAGCCAGCCCACCTCCAGTCCACTAGCCCGCCGTACGTCGAAGCCAGACACTCGCACTACTTCTCCGACGTCGGCAGCGGCTCCTGAGCGGGACACAGCCCAACACCAGTCCACTAGCCCCCCGTACGTCGAGGTTGGGCACCCGCTCTTCCTCTCCGAGGTGGGCAGGGGCTCCTGAGCGGGACACAGCCCAACACCAGTCCTACAGGGCCCCGTACGTCGAGGTTAGGCACCCGCTGTTCCTCTCCGACGTGGGCGGTGGCTCTTGAGCGACAGCCAGCCCTCCTCCAGTCGGCCAGGGCCCCGTATGTCGAGACCAGGCACCCGCTCTTCCTCTCCGATGTCGGCAGGGGCTCCTGAGCGACAGCCATCCCGCCTCCAGTCGGCCAGGGCCCCGTACGTCGAGGTTAGGCACCCGCCCTTCCACTCCGACGTTTTCAGGTGCTCTTGAGCGACACCCAGCCCACCTCCAGTCCACTAGCCCCCCGTACGTCGAGGTTGGGCACCCGCTCTTCCTCTCCGAGGTGGGCAGGGGCTCCTGGGCGACACCCAGCCCACCTCCAGTCCACTAGCCCGCGTACGTCGAAGCCAGGCACTCGCACTACTTCTCCGAGGTGGGCAGGGGCTCCTGGGCGACACCCAGCCCACCTCCAGTCCACTAGCCCCCCGTACGTCGAAGCCAGGCACTCGAACTACTTCTCCGACGTCGGCAGCGGCTCTTGAGCGACAGCCAGCCCACCTCCAGTCCGA
>NW_026974347.1:32500-36044 GCF_037042905.1 Lytechinus pictus | reverse complement strand
GTACGTCGAAGCCAGTCACTCGCACTACTTCTCCGACGTCGGCAGGGGCTCCTGAGCGACAGCCAGCCCAACACCAGTCCACTAGCCCCCCGTACGTCGAGGTTAGGCACCCGCTCTTCCTCTCCGAGGTGGGCAGGGGCTGTTGAGCGACACCCAGCCCAACACCAGTCCACTAGCCCCCCGTACGTCGAGGTTGGGCACCCGCTCTTCCTCTCCGAGGTGGGCAGGGGCTCCTGGGCGACAGCCAGCTCACCTCCAGTCCACTAGCCCCCCGTACGTCGAAGCCAGGCACTCGCACTACTTCTCCGACGTCGGCAGGGACTCCTGAGCGACAGCCAGCTCACCTCCAGTCCACTAGCCCCCCCGTACGTCGAAGCCAGGCACTCGCACTACTTCTCCGACGTCGGCAGGGGCTCCTGGGCGACAGCCAGCTCACCTCCTGTCCACTAGCCCCCCGTACGTCGAAGCCAGTCACTCGAACTACTTCTCCGACGTCGGCAGCGGCTCTTGAGCGACAGCCAGCCCACCTCCAGTCCACTAGCCCCCCGTTCGTCGAAGCCAGGCACTCGCACTACTTCTCCGACGTTTTCAGGGGCTCCTGAGCGACAGCCAGCCCAACACCAGTCCACTAGCCCCCCGTACGTCGAGGTTGGGCACCCGCTCTTCCTCTCCGAGGTGGGCAGGGGCTCCTGAGCGACAGCCAGCCCACCTCCAGTCCACTAGCCCGCCGTACGTCGAAGCCAGACACTCGCACTACTTCTCCGACGTCGGCAGCGGCTCCTGAGCGGGACACAGCCCAACACCAGTCCACTAGCCCCCCGTACGTCGAGGTTGGGCACCCGCTCTTCCTCTCCGAGGTGGGCAGGGGCTCCTGAGCGGGACACAGCCCAACACCAGTCCTACAGGGCCCCGTACGTCGAGGTTAGGCACCCGCTGTTCCTCTCCGACGTGGGCGGTGGCTCTTGAGCGACAGCCAGCCCTCCTCCAGTCGGCCAGGGCCCCGTATGTCGAGGCAAGGCACCCGCTATTCCACTCCGACGTCGGCAGCGGCTCTTGAGTGGGACACAGCCCAACACCAGTCCACTAGCCCCCCGTACGTCGAGGTTAGGCACCCGCTCTTGGTCTCCGATGTTCGGCAGGGGCTCGTGAGCGACAGCCAGCCAAGCACCAGACCCCCAGGGCCCCGTACGTCGAAGCCAGTCACCCGCTCTTCAACTCCGACGTTGGCAGCGGCTCTTGAGCGGGACACAGCCCTCCTCCAGTCGGCCAGGGCCCCGTATGTCGAGGCAAGGCACCCGCTATTCCACTCCGACGTCGGCAGCGGCTCTTGAGTGGGACACAGCTCACCTCCAGTCCACTAGCCCCCCGTACGTCGAGGTAAGGCACCCGCTCTTGGTCTCCGAGGTTCGGCAGGGGCTCGTGAGCGACAGCCAGCCAAGCACCAGACCCCCAGGGCCCCGTACGTCGAAGCCAGTCACCCGCTCTTCAACTCCGACGTTGGCAGCGGCTCTTGAGCGGGACACAGCTCACCTCCAGTCGGCCAGGGCCCCGTATGTCGAGGTAAGGCACCCGCTGTGTCTGCCGGGGGCTTTTTTTTCTGAAATAAAAACTTTATCTTTATTCTTATTTCGACAGGATGTCCAGGCCAGCCAGTCCTCCGTGCGTCGAGGCCAGGGCGTCGCTCTTGCAATCAAGAGTTGTCCGAGGCCTGAGAGCGGGAGACATCCGAACAGCATGCCGACAGGCCCCCGGAGGCAGGTCCATGGAATTGGACTCTGTCTGCCGGGGGCTTTTTTTTTTTTTTTAATTTACATTTTCATTTTTATTTCGACAGGATGGCCAGGCCAGCCAGGATTTTATGTGGTAATACTCCATGCTCTTCTTGTTCCAATGAAATTGTTACACTATACTGAAATGCTGATAAGACAATACAGGGGGAATGCAGTGATTTTTGGAGCTGATATGTGAATTATACTACATGCAGATTATTTGAATGAAATTTGTAATGGTACGTGATGGGTGGACACATCTTAGAACATTTTTCTTTGGTGGTAATACAGTAACTATTATTTTTTTGGTTAAAAAAGGTATGCATTCGTGAGGTACCATCGATTGCAACGTGTGATTAAAATCTTTTTTGGACACAATACAGTCGTTTTTCGGAAAGTATGTCATTACTTCATGCTTGATTTTGAAAAGATATTTTTGAAATACTGAACTGCCTTCAATGAAACTTTGATTACACACATCTAATTCAATTCTTTTGGGATTCGACATGCTAATACTTCATGCTATTATCATGGGAAGGAAATTTTCACACTGCGATGAAATGCAAACAACACACATGCATTTTAAACCTCTTTGGAGGCGGCACAGTACCTTTTTGTAATGTATGTGAACACTTCTGGCTGCTCACCGGAGATTCCGACCGGCAGATCTCGACGCAGCGGGCCGAGAGCGCCCCGCATGCCGAGCCGACCCTCCCGCTCAGCCACCCGGGCGTCGGCAGACGATTCCGACCGGCAGATCTCGACGCAGCGGGCCGACAGCGCCCCGCATGCCGAGCCGACCCTCCCGCTCAGCCACGCAGGAGATTCCGACGGGCAGATCTCGACGCAGCGGGCAGAGAGCGCCCCGCATGCCGAGCCGACCCTCCCGCTCAGCCACCCGGGCGTCGGCAGACGATTCCGACCGGCAGATCTCGACGCAGCGGGCCGACAGCGCCCCGCATGCCGAGCCGACCCTCCCGCTCACCCAGCAAGGAGTCGGCAGGAGATTCTGACCGTCGGATCGGCCGACAGCGGGGGAAGGGGCCGGGGGTCCGCTCGCCGGACTGTTTCCCGCGAGAACGGGGTCGTCCGAGGGCGCAGGCTCCCCGCGGTGGGCACCATCGGATTCGCCGTCCTCGGTTTGCCCAGGGCGACCCGAGCCCTCCGCTGCTGCGCCGTCGGGTCGTCCGGTGTCGCCCTCGGTGTGAATTTCGCATTGACTCGCGTGTTGTAAGCGGTGTTTTTCGGGAGGGGTCTTTCGTCCTGCTGCCAGGGGGTCAAGCGGGGACGCAGGGTCCCCGGGGTGGGCACCATCGGACGCGGCGTCCGAGGTTTGCCCGGGGTGGGCCGGGTGCCGGGGCGGCCAGGGCCCGTCCTTCGAATTTCCACGGGCGGGTCGGGCCGGCAGCGGCACCCTCCTCGACCGGGCGGCTGGGCTCGGCGGGGAAGGAGCAGGGGGCCCGCTTGGCGGATTTTTTCCAGCGGAGACGGGGTCACCCGGGGATGCAGCGTCCCCGGGATGGGCACCATCGGACGCGGCGTCCGGGGTTTGCCCGGGGTGGGCCGGGTGCCGGGGCGGCCAGGGCCCGTGCTTCGATTTTCCACGGGCGGGTCGGGCCGGCAGCGGCACCCTCCTCGACCGGGCGGCTGGGCTCGGCGGGGAAGGAGCCGGGGGGCCCGCTGACCGGATTTTTTCCAGCGGAGACGGGGTCGTCAAGGGGAGCAGGGTCCCCGGGGTGGGCACCATCGGACGCGGCGTCTAGAGTTCGCCCATG
>NW_026974347.1:0-22500 GCF_037042905.1 Lytechinus pictus | reverse complement strand
TGGGCAGGGGCTCCTGAGCGGCAGCCTGCCCACCTCCAGTCCGACAGCCAGCCGTAGGTCGACGCCAGGCACCTGCTCGTCCTCTCCGACGTTTGCAGGGGCTCCTGAGCGACAGCCAGCTCACCTCCAGTCTTCTAGCCCCCCGTAGGTCGAGACCAGGCACCCGCTCTTCACTTCAGACGTCGGCAGGGGCTCTTGAGCGACACACAGCCCACCTCCAGTCCGCTAGCCCCCCGTACGTCGAAGCCAGTCACTCGAACTACTTCTCCGACGTTGGCAGCGGCTCCTGAACGACAGCCAGCCCAACACCAGTCGGCCAGGGCCCCGTAGGTCGAGGCCAGGCACTCGCTCTTCCAGTCCGAGGTTGGCAGCGGCTCCTGAGCGACAGCCAGCTCACCTCCAGTCCACTAGCCCCCCGTACGTCGAGGTTAGGCACCCGCTCTTCCTCTCCGAGGTGGGCAGGGGCTCCTGGGCGGCAGCCTGCCCACCTCCAGTCCGACAGCCAGGCGTAGGTAGAGGCCAGGCACCCGCTCTACCTCCTTGACCTTTTCAGGGGCATTTGAGCGACAGCCAGCCAAACACCAGAGGGCCAGGCCGCCGTAGGTCGAGACCAGGCACCCGCTCTTCACTTCAGACGTCGGCAGGGGCTCGTGAGCGGCACACAGCCAAACAGCAGACGGCCAGGCCCCCGTAGGTCGAGGCCAGGCACTCGCTCTACCTCTCCGACTCGGCATCGACACCCTGGCCAACTCCAGACGGCCAGGGCACCGTACCTCGAGGGCAGGCAGCCGCCATTACACTCCGAGGCGGGCAGGGGCTGTTGAGCGGGTCACAGCCCAACAGCAGTGGGCCAGGGTCCCGTACCTCCAGACCGGGCAGCCGCTCTTCCTCTCCGACGTTTCCAGGGGCTTTTGAGCGACAGCCAGCCCACCTCCAGTCCGACAGCCACCCGTAGGTCGACGCCAGGCACCTGCTCGTCAACCCCGGGGTTGGCAGGGGCTCTCGAGCGACAGCCAGCCAAACACAAGACGGCCAGGCCGCCGTAGGTCGAGACCAGGCACCCGCTCTTCCTCTCCGATGTCGGCAGGGGCTCCTGAGCGACAGCCATCCCGCCTCCAGTCGGCCAGGGCCCCGTACGTCGAGGTTAGGCACCCGCCCTTCCACTCCGACGTTTTCAGGTGCTCTTGAGCGACACCCAGCCCACCTCCAGTCCACTAGCCCCCCGTACGTCGAGGTTGGGCACCCGCTCTTCCTCTCCGAGGTGGGCAGGGGCTCCTGGGCGACACCCAGCCCACCTCCAGTCCACTAGCCCCGCGTACGTCGAAGCCAGGCACTCGCACTACTTCTCCGAGGTGGGCAGGGGCTCCTGGGCGACACCCAGCCCACCTCCAGTCCACTAGCCCCCCGTACGTCGAAGCCAGGCACTCGAACTACTTCTCCGACGTCGGCAGCGGCTCTTGAGCGACAGCCAGCCCACCTCCAGTCCGCTAGCCCCCCGTACGTCGAAGCCAGTCACTCGCACTACTTCTCCGACGTCGGCAGGGGCTCCTGAGCGACAGCCAGCCCAACACCAGTCCACTAGCCCCCCGTACGTCGAGGTTAGGCACCCGCTCTTCCTCTCCGAGGTGGGCAGGGGCTGTTGAGCGACACCCAGCCCAACACCAGTCCACTAGCCCCCCGTACGTCGAGGTTGGGCACCCGCTCTTCCTCTCCGAGGTGGGCAGGGGCTCCTGGGCGACAGCCAGCTCACCTCCAGTCCACTAGCCCCCCGTACGTCGAAGCCAGGCACTCGCACTACTTCTCCGACGTCGGCAGGGACTCCTGAGCGACAGCCAGCTCACCTCCAGTCCACTAGCCCCCCCGTACGTCGAAGCCAGGCACTCGCACTACTTCTCCGACGTCGGCAGGGGCTCCTGGGCGACAGCCAGCTCACCTCCTGTCCACTAGCCCCCCGTACGTCGAAGCCAGTCACTCGAACTACTTCTCCGACGTCGGCAGCGGCTCTTGAGCGACAGCCAGCCCACCTCCAGTCCACTAGCCCCCCGTTCGTCGAAGCCAGGCACTCGCACTACTTCTCCGACGTTTTCAGGGGCTCCTGAGCGACAGCCAGCCCAACACCAGTCCACTAGCCCCCCGTACGTCGAGGTTGGGCACCCGCTCTTCCTCTCCGAGGTGGGCAGGGGCTCCTGAGCGACAGCCAGCCCACCTCCAGTCCACTAGCCCGCCGTACGTCGAAGCCAGACACTCGCACTACTTCTCCGACGTCGGCAGCGGCTCCTGAGCGGGACACAGCCCAACACCAGTCCACTAGCCCCCCGTACGTCGAGGTTGGGCACCCGCTCTTCCTCTCCGAGGTGGGCAGGGGCTCCTGAGCGGGACACAGCCCAACACCAGTCCTACAGGGCCCCGTACGTCGAGGTTAGGCACCCGCTGTTCCTCTCCGACGTGGGCGGTGGCTCTTGAGCGACAGCCAGCCCTCCTCCAGTCGGCCAGGGCCCCGTATGTCGAGACCAGGCACCCGCTCTTCCTCTCCGATGTCGGCAGGGGCTCCTGAGCGACAGCCATCCCGCCTCCAGTCGGCCAGGGCCCCGTACGTCGAGGTTAGGCACCCGCCCTTCCACTCCGACGTTTTCAGGTGCTCTTGAGCGACACCCAGCCCACCTCCAGTCCACTAGCCCCCCGTACGTCGAGGTTGGGCACCCGCTCTTCCTCTCCGAGGTGGGCAGGGGCTCCTGGGCGACACCCAGCCCACCTCCAGTCCACTAGCCCCGCGTACGTCGAAGCCAGGCACTCGCACTACTTCTCCGAGGTGGGCAGGGGCTCCTGGGCGACACCCAGCCCACCTCCAGTCCACTAGCCCCCCGTACGTCGAAGCCAGGCACTCGAACTACTTCTCCGACGTCGGCAGCGGCTCTTGAGCGACAGCCAGCCCACCTCCAGTCCGCTAGCCCCCCGTACGTCGAAGCCAGTCACTCGCACTACTTCTCCGACGTCGGCAGGGGCTCCTGAGCGACAGCCAGCCCAACACCAGTCCACTAGCCCCCCGTACGTCGAGGTTAGGCACCCGCTCTTCCTCTCCGAGGTGGGCAGGGGCTGTTGAGCGACACCCAGCCCAACACCAGTCCACTAGCCCCCCGTACGTCGAGGTTGGGCACCCGCTCTTCCTCTCCGAGGTGGGCAGGGGCTCCTGGGCGACAGCCAGCTCACCTCCAGTCCACTAGCCCCCCGTACGTCGAAGCCAGGCACTCGCACTACTTCTCCGACGTCGGCAGGGACTCCTGAGCGACAGCCAGCTCACCTCCAGTCCACTAGCCCCCCCGTACGTCGAAGCCAGGCACTCGCACTACTTCTCCGACGTCGGCAGGGGCTCCTGGGCGACAGCCAGCTCACCTCCTGTCCACTAGCCCCCCGTACGTCGAAGCCAGTCACTCGAACTACTTCTCCGACGTCGGCAGCGGCTCTTGAGCGACAGCCAGCCCACCTCCAGTCCACTAGCCCCCCGTTCGTCGAAGCCAGGCACTCGCACTACTTCTCCGACGTTTTCAGGGGCTCCTGAGCGACAGCCAGCCCAACACCAGTCCACTAGCCCCCCGTACGTCGAGGTTGGGCACCCGCTCTTCCTCTCCGAGGTGGGCAGGGGCTCCTGAGCGACAGCCAGCCCACCTCCAGTCCACTAGCCCGCCGTACGTCGAAGCCAGACACTCGCACTACTTCTCCGACGTCGGCAGCGGCTCCTGAGCGGGACACAGCCCAACACCAGTCCACTAGCCCCCCGTACGTCGAGGTTGGGCACCCGCTCTTCCTCTCCGAGGTGGGCAGGGGCTCCTGAGCGGGACACAGCCCAACACCAGTCCTACAGGGCCCCGTACGTCGAGGTTAGGCACCCGCTGTTCCTCTCCGACGTGGGCGGTGGCTCTTGAGCGACAGCCAGCCCTCCTCCAGTCGGCCAGGGCCCCGTATGTCGAGACCAGGCACCCGCTCTTCCTCTCCGATGTCGGCAGGGGCTCCTGAGCGACAGCCATCCCGCCTCCAGTCGGCCAGGGCCCCGTACGTCGAGGTTAGGCACCCGCCCTTCCACTCCGACGTTTTCAGGTGCTCTTGAGCGACACCCAGCCCACCTCCAGTCCACTAGCCCCCCGTACGTCGAGGTTGGGCACCCGCTCTTCCTCTCCGAGGTGGGCAGGGGCTCCTGGGCGACACCCAGCCCACCTCCAGTCCACTAGCCCCGCGTACGTCGAAGCCAGGCACTCGCACTACTTCTCCGAGGTGGGCAGGGGCTCCTGGGCGACACCCAGCCCACCTCCAGTCCACTAGCCCCCCGTACGTCGAAGCCAGGCACTCGAACTACTTCTCCGACGTCGGCAGCGGCTCTTGAGCGACAGCCAGCCCACCTCCAGTCCGCTAGCCCCCCGTACGTCGAAGCCAGTCACTCGCACTACTTCTCCGACGTCGGCAGGGGCTCCTGAGCGACAGCCAGCCCAACACCAGTCCACTAGCCCCCCGTACGTCGAGGTTAGGCACCCGCTCTTCCTCTCCGAGGTGGGCAGGGGCTGTTGAGCGACACCCAGCCCAACACCAGTCCACTAGCCCCCCGTACGTCGAGGTTGGGCACCCGCTCTTCCTCTCCGAGGTGGGCAGGGGCTCCTGGGCGACAGCCAGCTCACCTCCAGTCCACTAGCCCCCCGTACGTCGAAGCCAGGCACTCGCACTACTTCTCCGACGTCGGCAGGGACTCCTGAGCGACAGCCAGCTCACCTCCAGTCCACTAGCCCCCCCGTACGTCGAAGCCAGGCACTCGCACTACTTCTCCGACGTCGGCAGGGGCTCCTGGGCGACAGCCAGCTCACCTCCTGTCCACTAGCCCCCCGTACGTCGAAGCCAGTCACTCGAACTACTTCTCCGACGTCGGCAGCGGCTCTTGAGCGACAGCCAGCCCACCTCCAGTCCACTAGCCCCCCGTTCGTCGAAGCCAGGCACTCGCACTACTTCTCCGACGTTTTCAGGGGCTCCTGAGCGACAGCCAGCCCAACACCAGTCCACTAGCCCCCCGTACGTCGAGGTTGGGCACCCGCTCTTCCTCTCCGAGGTGGGCAGGGGCTCCTGAGCGACAGCCAGCCCACCTCCAGTCCACTAGCCCGCCGTACGTCGAAGCCAGACACTCGCACTACTTCTCCGACGTCGGCAGCGGCTCCTGAGCGGGACACAGCCCAACACCAGTCCACTAGCCCCCCGTACGTCGAGGTTGGGCACCCGCTCTTCCTCTCCGAGGTGGGCAGGGGCTCCTGAGCGGGACACAGCCCAACACCAGTCCTACAGGGCCCCGTACGTCGAGGTTAGGCACCCGCTCTTCCTCTCCGAGGTGGGCAGGGGCTGTTGAGCGACACCCAGCCCAACACCAGTCCACTAGCCCCCCGTACGTCGAGGTTGGGCACCCGCTCTTCCTCTCCGAGGTGGGCAGGGGCTCCTGGGCGACAGCCAGCTCACCTCCAGTCCACTAGCCCCCCGTACGTCGAAGCCAGGCACTCGCACTACTTCTCCGACGTCGGCAGGGACTCCTGAGCGACAGCCAGCTCACCTCCAGTCCACTAGCCCCCCCGTACGTCGAAGCCAGGCACTCGCACTACTTCTCCGACGTCGGCAGGGGCTCCTGGGCGACAGCCAGCTCACCTCCTGTCCACTAGCCCCCCGTACGTCGAAGCCAGTCACTCGAACTACTTCTCCGACGTCGGCAGCGGCTCTTGAGCGACAGCCAGCCCACCTCCAGTCCACTAGCCCCCCGTTCGTCGAAGCCAGGCACTCGCACTACTTCTCCGACGTTTTCAGGGGCTCCTGAGCGACAGCCAGCCCAACACCAGTCCACTAGCCCCCCGTACGTCGAGGTTGGGCACCCGCTCTTCCTCTCCGAGGTGGGCAGGGGCTCCTGAGCGACAGCCAGCCCACCTCCAGTCCACTAGCCCGCCGTACGTCGAAGCCAGTCACTCGCACTACTTCTCCGACGTCGGCAGGGGCTCCTGAGCGACAGCCAGCCCAACACCAGTCCACTAGCCCCCCGTACGTCGAGGTTAGGCACCCGCTCTTCCTCTCCGAGGTGGGCAGGGGCTGTTGAGCGACACCCAGCCCAACACCAGTCCACTAGCCCCCCGTACGTCGAGGTTGGGCACCCGCTCTTCCTCTCCGAGGTGGGCAGGGGCTCCTGGGCGACAGCCAGCTCACCTCCAGTCCACTAGCCCCCCGTACGTCGAAGCCAGGCACTCGCACTACTTCTCCGACGTCGGCAGGGACTCCTGAGCGACAGCCAGCTCACCTCCAGTCCACTAGCCCCCCCGTACGTCGAAGCCAGGCACTCGCACTACTTCTCCGACGTCGGCAGGGGCTCCTGGGCGACAGCCAGCTCACCTCCTGTCCACTAGCCCCCCGTACGTCGAAGCCAGTCACTCGAACTACTTCTCCGACGTCGGCAGCGGCTCTTGAGCGACAGCCAGCCCACCTCCAGTCCACTAGCCCCCCGTTCGTCGAAGCCAGGCACTCGCACTACTTCTCCGACGTTTTCAGGGGCTCCTGAGCGACAGCCAGCCCAACACCAGTCCACTAGCCCCCCGTACGTCGAGGTTGGGCACCCGCTCTTCCTCTCCGAGGTGGGCAGGGGCTCCTGAGCGACAGCCAGCCCACCTCCAGTCCACTAGCCCGCCGTACGTCGAAGCCAGACACTCGCACTACTTCTCCGACGTCGGCAGCGGCTCCTGAGCGGGACACAGCCCAACACCAGTCCACTAGCCCCCCGTACGTCGAGGTTGGGCACCCGCTCTTCCTCTCCGAGGTGGGCAGGGGCTCCTGAGCGGGACACAGCCCAACACCAGTCCTACAGGGCCCCGTACGTCGAGGTTAGGCACCCGCTGTTCCTCTCCGACGTGGGCGGTGGCTCTTGAGCGACAGCCAGCCCTCCTCCAGTCGGCCAGGGCCCCGTATGTCGAGACCAGGCACCCGCTCTTCCTCTCCGATGTCGGCAGGGGCTCCTGAGCGACAGCCATCCCGCCTCCAGTCGGCCAGGGCCCCGTACGTCGAGGTTAGGCACCCGCCCTTCCACTCCGACGTTTTCAGGTGCTCTTGAGCGACACCCAGCCCACCTCCAGTCCACTAGCCCCCCGTACGTCGAGGTTGGGCACCCGCTCTTCCTCTCCGAGGTGGGCAGGGGCTCCTGGGCGACACCCAGCCCACCTCCAGTCCACTAGCCCCGCGTACGTCGAAGCCAGGCACTCGCACTACTTCTCCGAGGTGGGCAGGGGCTCCTGGGCGACACCCAGCCCACCTCCAGTCCACTAGCCCCCCGTACGTCGAAGCCAGGCACTCGAACTACTTCTCCGACGTCGGCAGCGGCTCTTGAGCGACAGCCAGCCCACCTCCAGTCCGCTAGCCCCCCGTACGTCGAAGCCAGTCACTCGCACTACTTCTCCGACGTCGGCAGGGGCTCCTGAGCGACAGCCAGCCCAACACCAGTCCACTAGCCCCCCGTACGTCGAGGTTAGGCACCCGCTCTTCCTCTCCGAGGTGGGCAGGGGCTGTTGAGCGACACCCAGCCCAACACCAGTCCACTAGCCCCCCGTACGTCGAGGTTGGGCACCCGCTCTTCCTCTCCGAGGTGGGCAGGGGCTCCTGGGCGACAGCCAGCTCACCTCCAGTCCACTAGCCCCCCGTACGTCGAAGCCAGGCACTCGCACTACTTCTCCGACGTCGGCAGGGACTCCTGAGCGACAGCCAGCTCACCTCCAGTCCACTAGCCCCCCCGTACGTCGAAGCCAGGCACTCGCACTACTTCTCCGACGTCGGCAGGGGCTCCTGGGCGACAGCCAGCTCACCTCCTGTCCACTAGCCCCCCGTACGTCGAAGCCAGTCACTCGAACTACTTCTCCGACGTCGGCAGCGGCTCTTGAGCGACAGCCAGCCCACCTCCAGTCCACTAGCCCCCCGTTCGTCGAAGCCAGGCACTCGCACTACTTCTCCGACGTTTTCAGGGGCTCCTGAGCGACAGCCAGCCCAACACCAGTCCACTAGCCCCCCGTACGTCGAGGTTGGGCACCCGCTCTTCCTCTCCGAGGTGGGCAGGGGCTCCTGAGCGACAGCCAGCCCACCTCCAGTCCACTAGCCCGCCGTACGTCGAAGCCAGACACTCGCACTACTTCTCCGACGTCGGCAGCGGCTCCTGAGCGGGACACAGCCCAACACCAGTCCACTAGCCCCCCGTACGTCGAGGTTGGGCACCCGCTCTTCCTCTCCGAGGTGGGCAGGGGCTCCTGAGCGGGACACAGCCCAACACCAGTCCTACAGGGCCCCGTACGTCGAGGTTAGGCACCCGCTCTTCCTCTCCGAGGTGGGCAGGGGCTGTTGAGCGACACCCAGCCCAACACCAGTCCACTAGCCCCCCGTACGTCGAGGTTGGGCACCCGCTCTTCCTCTCCGAGGTGGGCAGGGGCTCCTGGGCGACAGCCAGCTCACCTCCAGTCCACTAGCCCCCCGTACGTCGAAGCCAGGCACTCGCACTACTTCTCCGACGTCGGCAGGGACTCCTGAGCGACAGCCAGCTCACCTCCAGTCCACTAGCCCCCCCGTACGTCGAAGCCAGGCACTCGCACTACTTCTCCGACGTCGGCAGGGGCTCCTGGGCGACAGCCAGCTCACCTCCTGTCCACTAGCCCCCCGTACGTCGAAGCCAGTCACTCGAACTACTTCTCCGACGTCGGCAGCGGCTCTTGAGCGACAGCCAGCCCACCTCCAGTCCACTAGCCCCCCGTTCGTCGAAGCCAGGCACTCGCACTACTTCTCCGACGTTTTCAGGGGCTCCTGAGCGACAGCCAGCCCAACACCAGTCCACTAGCCCCCCGTACGTCGAGGTTGGGCACCCGCTCTTCCTCTCCGAGGTGGGCAGGGGCTCCTGAGCGACAGCCAGCCCACCTCCAGTCCACTAGCCCGCCGTACGTCGAAGCCAGTCACTCGCACTACTTCTCCGACGTCGGCAGGGGCTCCTGAGCGACAGCCAGCCCAACACCAGTCCACTAGCCCCCCGTACGTCGAGGTTAGGCACCCGCTCTTCCTCTCCGAGGTGGGCAGGGGCTGTTGAGCGACACCCAGCCCAACACCAGTCCACTAGCCCCCCGTACGTCGAGGTTGGGCACCCGCTCTTCCTCTCCGAGGTGGGCAGGGGCTCCTGGGCGACAGCCAGCTCACCTCCAGTCCACTAGCCCCCCGTACGTCGAAGCCAGGCACTCGCACTACTTCTCCGACGTCGGCAGGGACTCCTGAGCGACAGCCAGCTCACCTCCAGTCCACTAGCCCCCCCGTACGTCGAAGCCAGGCACTCGCACTACTTCTCCGACGTCGGCAGGGGCTCCTGGGCGACAGCCAGCTCACCTCCTGTCCACTAGCCCCCCGTACGTCGAAGCCAGTCACTCGAACTACTTCTCCGACGTCGGCAGCGGCTCTTGAGCGACAGCCAGCCCACCTCCAGTCCACTAGCCCCCCGTTCGTCGAAGCCAGGCACTCGCACTACTTCTCCGACGTTTTCAGGGGCTCCTGAGCGACAGCCAGCCCAACACCAGTCCACTAGCCCCCCGTACGTCGAGGTTGGGCACCCGCTCTTCCTCTCCGAGGTGGGCAGGGGCTCCTGAGCGACAGCCAGCCCACCTCCAGTCCACTAGCCCGCCGTACGTCGAAGCCAGACACTCGCACTACTTCTCCGACGTCGGCAGCGGCTCCTGAGCGGGACACAGCCCAACACCAGTCCACTAGCCCCCCGTACGTCGAGGTTGGGCACCCGCTCTTCCTCTCCGAGGTGGGCAGGGGCTCCTGAGCGGGACACAGCCCAACACCAGTCCTACAGGGCCCCGTACGTCGAGGTTAGGCACCCGCTGTTCCTCTCCGACGTGGGCGGTGGCTCTTGAGCGACAGCCAGCCCTCCTCCAGTCGGCCAGGGCCCCGTATGTCGAGACCAGGCACCCGCTCTTCCTCTCCGATGTCGGCAGGGGCTCCTGAGCGACAGCCATCCCGCCTCCAGTCGGCCAGGGCCCCGTACGTCGAGGTTAGGCACCCGCCCTTCCACTCCGACGTTTTCAGGTGCTCTTGAGCGACACCCAGCCCACCTCCAGTCCACTAGCCCCCCGTACGTCGAGGTTGGGCACCCGCTCTTCCTCTCCGAGGTGGGCAGGGGCTCCTGGGCGACACCCAGCCCACCTCCAGTCCACTAGCCCCGCGTACGTCGAAGCCAGGCACTCGCACTACTTCTCCGAGGTGGGCAGGGGCTCCTGGGCGACACCCAGCCCACCTCCAGTCCACTAGCCCCCCGTACGTCGAAGCCAGGCACTCGAACTACTTCTCCGACGTCGGCAGCGGCTCTTGAGCGACAGCCAGCCCACCTCCAGTCCGCTAGCCCCCCGTACGTCGAAGCCAGTCACTCGCACTACTTCTCCGACGTCGGCAGGGGCTCCTGAGCGACAGCCAGCCCAACACCAGTCCACTAGCCCCCCGTACGTCGAGGTTAGGCACCCGCTCTTCCTCTCCGAGGTGGGCAGGGGCTGTTGAGCGACACCCAGCCCAACACCAGTCCACTAGCCCCCCGTACGTCGAGGTTGGGCACCCGCTCTTCCTCTCCGAGGTGGGCAGGGGCTCCTGGGCGACAGCCAGCTCACCTCCAGTCCACTAGCCCCCCGTACGTCGAAGCCAGGCACTCGCACTACTTCTCCGACGTCGGCAGGGACTCCTGAGCGACAGCCAGCTCACCTCCAGTCCACTAGCCCCCCCGTACGTCGAAGCCAGGCACTCGCACTACTTCTCCGACGTCGGCAGGGGCTCCTGGGCGACAGCCAGCTCACCTCCTGTCCACTAGCCCCCCGTACGTCGAAGCCAGTCACTCGAACTACTTCTCCGACGTCGGCAGCGGCTCTTGAGCGACAGCCAGCCCACCTCCAGTCCACTAGCCCCCCGTTCGTCGAAGCCAGGCACTCGCACTACTTCTCCGACGTTTTCAGGGGCTCCTGAGCGACAGCCAGCCCAACACCAGTCCACTAGCCCCCCGTACGTCGAGGTTGGGCACCCGCTCTTCCTCTCCGAGGTGGGCAGGGGCTCCTGAGCGACAGCCAGCCCACCTCCAGTCCACTAGCCCGCCGTACGTCGAAGCCAGACACTCGCACTACTTCTCCGACGTCGGCAGCGGCTCCTGAGCGGGACACAGCCCAACACCAGTCCACTAGCCCCCCGTACGTCGAGGTTGGGCACCCGCTCTTCCTCTCCGAGGTGGGCAGGGGCTCCTGAGCGGGACACAGCCCAACACCAGTCCTACAGGGCCCCGTACGTCGAGGTTAGGCACCCGCTGTTCCTCTCCGACGTGGGCGGTGGCTCTTGAGCGACAGCCAGCCCTCCTCCAGTCGGCCAGGGCCCCGTATGTCGAGACCAGGCACCCGCTCTTCCTCTCCGATGTCGGCAGGGGCTCCTGAGCGACAGCCATCCCGCCTCCAGTCGGCCAGGGCCCCGTACGTCGAGGTTAGGCACCCGCCCTTCCACTCCGACGTTTTCAGGTGCTCTTGAGCGACACCCAGCCCACCTCCAGTCCACTAGCCCCCCGTACGTCGAGGTTGGGCACCCGCTCTTCCTCTCCGAGGTGGGCAGGGGCTCCTGGGCGACACCCAGCCCACCTCCAGTCCACTAGCCCCGCGTACGTCGAAGCCAGGCACTCGCACTACTTCTCCGAGGTGGGCAGGGGCTCCTGGGCGACACCCAGCCCACCTCCAGTCCACTAGCCCCCCGTACGTCGAAGCCAGGCACTCGAACTACTTCTCCGACGTCGGCAGCGGCTCTTGAGCGACAGCCAGCCCACCTCCAGTCCGCTAGCCCCCCGTACGTCGAAGCCAGTCACTCGCACTACTTCTCCGACGTCGGCAGGGGCTCCTGAGCGACAGCCAGCCCAACACCAGTCCACTAGCCCCCCGTACGTCGAGGTTAGGCACCCGCTCTTCCTCTCCGAGGTGGGCAGGGGCTGTTGAGCGACACCCAGCCCAACACCAGTCCACTAGCCCCCCGTACGTCGAGGTTGGGCACCCGCTCTTCCTCTCCGAGGTGGGCAGGGGCTCCTGGGCGACAGCCAGCTCACCTCCAGTCCACTAGCCCCCCGTACGTCGAAGCCAGGCACTCGCACTACTTCTCCGACGTCGGCAGGGACTCCTGAGCGACAGCCAGCTCACCTCCAGTCCACTAGCCCCCCCGTACGTCGAAGCCAGGCACTCGCACTACTTCTCCGACGTCGGCAGGGGCTCCTGGGCGACAGCCAGCTCACCTCCTGTCCACTAGCCCCCCGTACGTCGAAGCCAGTCACTCGAACTACTTCTCCGACGTCGGCAGCGGCTCTTGAGCGACAGCCAGCCCACCTCCAGTCCACTAGCCCCCCGTTCGTCGAAGCCAGGCACTCGCACTACTTCTCCGACGTTTTCAGGGGCTCCTGAGCGACAGCCAGCCCAACACCAGTCCACTAGCCCCCCGTACGTCGAGGTTGGGCACCCGCTCTTCCTCTCCGAGGTGGGCAGGGGCTCCTGAGCGACAGCCAGCCCACCTCCAGTCCACTAGCCCGCCGTACGTCGAAGCCAGACACTCGCACTACTTCTCCGACGTCGGCAGCGGCTCCTGAGCGGGACACAGCCCAACACCAGTCCACTAGCCCCCCGTACGTCGAGGTTGGGCACCCGCTCTTCCTCTCCGAGGTGGGCAGGGGCTCCTGAGCGGGACACAGCCCAACACCAGTCCTACAGGGCCCCGTACGTCGAGGTTAGGCACCCGCTGTTCCTCTCCGACGTGGGCGGTGGCTCTTGAGCGACAGCCAGCCCTCCTCCAGTCGGCCAGGGCCCCGTATGTCGAGACCAGGCACCCGCTCTTCCTCTCCGATGTCGGCAGGGGCTCCTGAGCGACAGCCATCCCGCCTCCAGTCGGCCAGGGCCCCGTACGTCGAGGTTAGGCACCCGCCCTTCCACTCCGACGTTTTCAGGTGCTCTTGAGCGACACCCAGCCCACCTCCAGTCCACTAGCCCCCCGTACGTCGAGGTTGGGCACCCGCTCTTCCTCTCCGAGGTGGGCAGGGGCTCCTGGGCGACACCCAGCCCACCTCCAGTCCACTAGCCCCGCGTACGTCGAAGCCAGGCACTCGCACTACTTCTCCGAGGTGGGCAGGGGCTCCTGGGCGACACCCAGCCCACCTCCAGTCCACTAGCCCCCCGTACGTCGAAGCCAGGCACTCGAACTACTTCTCCGACGTCGGCAGCGGCTCTTGAGCGACAGCCAGCCCACCTCCAGTCCGCTAGCCCCCCGTACGTCGAAGCCAGTCACTCGCACTACTTCTCCGACGTCGGCAGGGGCTCCTGAGCGACAGCCAGCCCAACACCAGTCCACTAGCCCCCCGTACGTCGAGGTTAGGCACCCGCTCTTCCTCTCCGAGGTGGGCAGGGGCTGTTGAGCGACACCCAGCCCAACACCAGTCCACTAGCCCCCCGTACGTCGAGGTTGGGCACCCGCTCTTCCTCTCCGAGGTGGGCAGGGGCTCCTGGGCGACAGCCAGCTCACCTCCAGTCCACTAGCCCCCCGTACGTCGAAGCCAGGCACTCGCACTACTTCTCCGACGTCGGCAGGGACTCCTGAGCGACAGCCAGCTCACCTCCAGTCCACTAGCCCCCCCGTACGTCGAAGCCAGGCACTCGCACTACTTCTCCGACGTCGGCAGGGGCTCCTGGGCGACAGCCAGCTCACCTCCTGTCCACTAGCCCCCCGTACGTCGAAGCCAGTCACTCGAACTACTTCTCCGACGTCGGCAGCGGCTCTTGAGCGACAGCCAGCCCACCTCCAGTCCACTAGCCCCCCGTTCGTCGAAGCCAGGCACTCGCACTACTTCTCCGACGTTTTCAGGGGCTCCTGAGCGACAGCCAGCCCAACACCAGTCCACTAGCCCCCCGTACGTCGAGGTTGGGCACCCGCTCTTCCTCTCCGAGGTGGGCAGGGGCTCCTGAGCGACAGCCAGCCCACCTCCAGTCCACTAGCCCGCCGTACGTCGAAGCCAGACACTCGCACTACTTCTCCGACGTCGGCAGCGGCTCCTGAGCGGGACACAGCCCAACACCAGTCCACTAGCCCCCCGTACGTCGAGGTTGGGCACCCGCTCTTCCTCTCCGAGGTGGGCAGGGGCTCCTGAGCGGGACACAGCCCAACACCAGTCCTACAGGGCCCCGTACGTCGAGGTTAGGCACCCGCTGTTCCTCTCCGACGTGGGCGGTGGCTCTTGAGCGACAGCCAGCCCTCCTCCAGTCGGCCAGGGCCCCGTATGTCGAGACCAGGCACCCGCTCTTCCTCTCCGATGTCGGCAGGGGCTCCTGAGCGACAGCCATCCCGCCTCCAGTCGGCCAGGGCCCCGTACGTCGAGGTTAGGCACCCGCCCTTCCACTCCGACGTTTTCAGGTGCTCTTGAGCGACACCCAGCCCACCTCCAGTCCACTAGCCCCCCGTACGTCGAGGTTGGGCACCCGCTCTTCCTCTCCGAGGTGGGCAGGGGCTCCTGGGCGACACCCAGCCCACCTCCAGTCCACTAGCCCCGCGTACGTCGAAGCCAGGCACTCGCACTACTTCTCCGAGGTGGGCAGGGGCTCCTGGGCGACACCCAGCCCACCTCCAGTCCACTAGCCCCCCGTACGTCGAAGCCAGGCACTCGAACTACTTCTCCGACGTCGGCAGCGGCTCTTGAGCGACAGCCAGCCCACCTCCAGTCCGCTAGCCCCCCGTACGTCGAAGCCAGTCACTCGCACTACTTCTCCGACGTCGGCAGGGGCTCCTGAGCGACAGCCAGCCCAACACCAGTCCACTAGCCCCCCGTACGTCGAGGTTAGGCACCCGCTCTTCCTCTCCGAGGTGGGCAGGGGCTGTTGAGCGACACCCAGCCCAACACCAGTCCACTAGCCCCCCGTACGTCGAGGTTGGGCACCCGCTCTTCCTCTCCGAGGTGGGCAGGGGCTCCTGGGCGACAGCCAGCTCACCTCCAGTCCACTAGCCCCCCGTACGTCGAAGCCAGGCACTCGCACTACTTCTCCGACGTCGGCAGGGACTCCTGAGCGACAGCCAGCTCACCTCCAGTCCACTAGCCCCCCCGTACGTCGAAGCCAGGCACTCGCACTACTTCTCCGACGTCGGCAGGGGCTCCTGGGCGACAGCCAGCTCACCTCCTGTCCACTAGCCCCCCGTACGTCGAAGCCAGTCACTCGAACTACTTCTCCGACGTCGGCAGCGGCTCTTGAGCGACAGCCAGCCCACCTCCAGTCCACTAGCCCCCCGTTCGTCGAAGCCAGGCACTCGCACTACTTCTCCGACGTTTTCAGGGGCTCCTGAGCGACAGCCAGCCCAACACCAGTCCACTAGCCCCCCGTACGTCGAGGTTGGGCACCCGCTCTTCCTCTCCGAGGTGGGCAGGGGCTCCTGAGCGACAGCCAGCCCACCTCCAGTCCACTAGCCCGCCGTACGTCGAAGCCAGACACTCGCACTACTTCTCCGACGTCGGCAGCGGCTCCTGAGCGGGACACAGCCCAACACCAGTCCACTAGCCCCCCGTACGTCGAGGTTGGGCACCCGCTCTTCCTCTCCGAGGTGGGCAGGGGCTCCTGAGCGGGACACAGCCCAACACCAGTCCTACAGGGCCCCGTACGTCGAGGTTAGGCACCCGCTGTTCCTCTCCGACGTGGGCGGTGGCTCTTGAGCGACAGCCAGCCCTCCTCCAGTCGGCCAGGGCCCCGTATGTCGAGACCAGGCACCCGCTCTTCCTCTCCGATGTCGGCAGGGGCTCCTGAGCGACAGCCATCCCGCCTCCAGTCGGCCAGGGCCCCGTACGTCGAGGTTAGGCACCCGCCCTTCCACTCCGACGTTTTCAGGTGCTCTTGAGCGACACCCAGCCCACCTCCAGTCCACTAGCCCCCCGTACGTCGAGGTTGGGCACCCGCTCTTCCTCTCCGAGGTGGGCAGGGGCTCCTGGGCGACACCCAGCCCACCTCCAGTCCACTAGCCCCGCGTACGTCGAAGCCAGGCACTCGCACTACTTCTCCGAGGTGGGCAGGGGCTCCTGGGCGACACCCAGCCCACCTCCAGTCCACTAGCCCCCCGTACGTCGAAGCCAGGCACTCGAACTACTTCTCCGACGTCGGCAGCGGCTCTTGAGCGACAGCCAGCCCACCTCCAGTCCGCTAGCCCCCCGTACGTCGAAGCCAGTCACTCGCACTACTTCTCCGACGTCGGCAGGGGCTCCTGAGCGACAGCCAGCCCAACACCAGTCCACTAGCCCCCCGTACGTCGAGGTTAGGCACCCGCTCTTCCTCTCCGAGGTGGGCAGGGGCTGTTGAGCGACACCCAGCCCAACACCAGTCCACTAGCCCCCCGTACGTCGAGGTTGGGCACCCGCTCTTCCTCTCCGAGGTGGGCAGGGGCTCCTGGGCGACAGCCAGCTCACCTCCAGTCCACTAGCCCCCCGTACGTCGAAGCCAGGCACTCGCACTACTTCTCCGACGTCGGCAGGGACTCCTGAGCGACAGCCAGCTCACCTCCAGTCCACTAGCCCCCCCGTACGTCGAAGCCAGGCACTCGCACTACTTCTCCGACGTCGGCAGGGGCTCCTGGGCGACAGCCAGCTCACCTCCTGTCCACTAGCCCCCCGTACGTCGAAGCCAGTCACTCGAACTACTTCTCCGACGTCGGCAGCGGCTCTTGAGCGACAGCCAGCCCACCTCCAGTCCACTAGCCCCCCGTTCGTCGAAGCCAGGCACTCGCACTACTTCTCCGACGTTTTCAGGGGCTCCTGAGCGACAGCCAGCCCAACACCAGTCCACTAGCCCCCCGTACGTCGAGGTTGGGCACCCGCTCTTCCTCTCCGAGGTGGGCAGGGGCTCCTGAGCGACAGCCAGCCCACCTCCAGTCCACTAGCCCGCCGTACGTCGAAGCCAGACACTCGCACTACTTCTCCGACGTCGGCAGCGGCTCCTGAGCGGGACACAGCCCAACACCAGTCCACTAGCCCCCCGTACGTCGAGGTTGGGCACCCGCTCTTCCTCTCCGAGGTGGGCAGGGGCTCCTGAGCGGGACACAGCCCAACACCAGTCCTACAGGGCCCCGTACGTCGAGGTTAGGCACCCGCTCTTCCTCTCCGAGGTGGGCAGGGGCTGTTGAGCGACACCCAGCCCAACACCAGTCCACTAGCCCCCCGTACGTCGAGGTTGGGCACCCGCTCTTCCTCTCCGAGGTGGGCAG
Organism: Lytechinus pictus; assembly: GCF_037042905.1. NCBI lineage: Eukaryota > Metazoa > Echinodermata > Echinoidea > Temnopleuroida > Toxopneustidae > Lytechinus > Lytechinus pictus. Next base: position 5,202 of record NW_026974347.1, on the reverse strand, counting down.
GGGCTCCTGGGCGACAGCCAGCTCACCTCCAGTCCACTAGCCCCCCGTACGTCGAAGCCAGGCACTCGCACTACTTCTCCGACGTCGGCAGGGACTCCTGAGCGACAGCCAGCTCACCTCCAGTCCACTAGCCCCCCCGTACGTCGAAGCCAGGCACTCGCACTACTTCTCCGACGTCGGCAGGGGCTCCTGGGCGACAGCCAGCTCACCTCCTGTCCACTAGCCCCCCGTACGTCGAAGCCAGTCACTCGAACTACTTCTCCGACGTCGGCAGCGGCTCTTGAGCGACAGCCAGCCCACCTCCAGTCCACTAGCCCCCCGTTCGTCGAAGCCAGGCACTCGCACTACTTCTCCGACGTTTTCAGGGGCTCCTGAGCGACAGCCAGCCCAACACCAGTCCACTAGCCCCCCGTACGTCGAGGTTGGGCACCCGCTCTTCCTCTCCGAGGTGGGCAGGGGCTCCTGAGCGACAGCCAGCCCACCTCCAGTCCACTAGCCCGCCGTACGTCGAAGCCAGTCACTCGCACTACTTCTCCGACGTCGGCAGGGGCTCCTGAGCGACAGCCAGCCCAACACCAGTCCACTAGCCCCCCGTACGTCGAGGTTAGGCACCCGCTCTTCCTCTCCGAGGTGGGCAGGGGCTGTTGAGCGACACCCAGCCCAACACCAGTCCACTAGCCCCCCGTACGTCGAGGTTGGGCACCCGCTCTTCCTCTCCGAGGTGGGCAGGGGCTCCTGGGCGACAGCCAGCTCACCTCCAGTCCACTAGCCCCCCGTACGTCGAAGCCAGGCACTCGCACTACTTCTCCGACGTCGGCAGGGACTCCTGAGCGACAGCCAGCTCACCTCCAGTCCACTAGCCCCCCCGTACGTCGAAGCCAGGCACTCGCACTACTTCTCCGACGTCGGCAGGGGCTCCTGGGCGACAGCCAGCTCACCTCCTGTCCACTAGCCCCCCGTACGTCGAAGCCAGTCACTCGAACTACTTCTCCGACGTCGGCAGCGGCTCTTGAGCGACAGCCAGCCCACCTCCAGTCCACTAGCCCCCCGTTCGTCGAAGCCAGGCACTCGCACTACTTCTCCGACGTTTTCAGGGGCTCCTGAGCGACAGCCAGCCCAACACCAGTCCACTAGCCCCCCGTACGTCGAGGTTGGGCACCCGCTCTTCCTCTCCGAGGTGGGCAGGGGCTCCTGAGCGACAGCCAGCCCACCTCCAGTCCACTAGCCCGCCGTACGTCGAAGCCAGACACTCGCACTACTTCTCCGACGTCGGCAGCGGCTCCTGAGCGGGACACAGCCCAACACCAGTCCACTAGCCCCCCGTACGTCGAGGTTGGGCACCCGCTCTTCCTCTCCGAGGTGGGCAGGGGCTCCTGAGCGGGACACAGCCCAACACCAGTCCTACAGGGCCCCGTACGTCGAGGTTAGGCACCCGCTGTTCCTCTCCGACGTGGGCGGTGGCTCTTGAGCGACAGCCAGCCCTCCTCCAGTCGGCCAGGGCCCCGTATGTCGAGACCAGGCACCCGCTCTTCCTCTCCGATGTCGGCAGGGGCTCCTGAGCGACAGCCATCCCGCCTCCAGTCGGCCAGGGCCCCGTACGTCGAGGTTAGGCACCCGCCCTTCCACTCCGACGTTTTCAGGTGCTCTTGAGCGACACCCAGCCCACCTCCAGTCCACTAGCCCCCCGTACGTCGAGGTTGGGCACCCGCTCTTCCTCTCCGAGGTGGGCAGGGGCTCCTGGGCGACACCCAGCCCACCTCCAGTCCACTAGCCCCGCGTACGTCGAAGCCAGGCACTCGCACTACTTCTCCGAGGTGGGCAGGGGCTCCTGGGCGACACCCAGCCCACCTCCAGTCCACTAGCCCCCGTACGTCGAAGCCAGGCACTCGAACTACTTCTCCGACGTCGGCAGCGGCTCTTGAGCGACAGCCAGCCCACCTCCAGTCCGCTAGCCCCCCGTACGTCGAAGCCAGTCACTCGCACTACTTCTCCGACGTCGGCAGGGGCTCCTGAGCGACAGCCAGCCCAACACCAGTCCACTAGCCCCCCGTACGTCGAGGTTAGGCACCCGCTCTTCCTCTCCGAGGTGGGCAGGGGCTGTTGAGCGACACCCAGCCCAACACCAGTCCACTAGCCCCCCGTACGTCGAGGTTGGGCACCCGCTCTTCCTCTCCGAGGTGGGCAGGGGCTCCTGGGCGACAGCCAGCTCACCTCCAGTCCACTAGCCCCCCGTACGTCGAAGCCAGGCACTCGCACTACTTCTCCGACGTCGGCAGGGACTCCTGAGCGACAGCCAGCTCACCTCCAGTCCACTAGCCCCCCGTACGTCGAAGCCAGGCACTCGCACTACTTCTCCGACGTCGGCAGGGGCTCCTGGGCGACAGCCAGCTCACCTCCTGTCCACTAGCCCCCCGTACGTCGAAGCCAGTCACTCGAACTACTTCTCCGACGTCGGCAGCGGCTCTTGAGCGACAGCCAGCCCACCTCCAGTCCACTAGCCCCCGTTCGTCGAAGCCAGGCACTCGCACTACTTCTCCGACGTTTTCAGGGGCTCCTGAGCGACAGCCAGCCCAACACCAGTCCACTAGCCCCCGTACGTCGAGGTTGGGCACCCGCTCTTCCTCTCCGAGGTGGGCAGGGGCTCCTGAGCGACAGCCAGCCCACCTCCCAGTCCACTAGCCCGCCGTACGTCGAAGCCAGACACTCGCACTACTTCTCCCGACGCGGCAGCGGCTCCTGAGCGGGACACAGCCCAACACCAGTCCACTAGCCCCCCCGTACGTCGAGGTTGGGCACCCGCTCTTCCTCCTCGAGGTGGGCAGGGGCTCCTGAGCGGGACACAGCCCAACACCCAGTCCTACAGGGCCCCGTACGTCGAGGTTAGGCACCCGCTCTTCCTCTCCGAGGTGGGCAGGGGCTGTTGAGCGACACCCAGCCCAACACCAGTCCACTAGCCCCCCGTACGTCGAGGTTGGGCACCCGCTCTTCCTCTCCGAGGTGGGCAGGGGCTCCTGGGCGACAGCCAGCTCACCTCCAGTCCACTAGCCCCCCCGTACGTCGAAGCCAGGCACTCGCACTACTTCTCCGACGTCGGCAGGGACTCCTGAGCGACAGCCAGCTCACCTCCAGTCCACTAGCCCCCCGTACGTCGAAGCCAGGCACTCGCACTACTTCTCCGACGTCGGCAGGGGCTCCTGGGCGACAGCCAGCTCACCTCCTGTCCACTAGCCCCCCGTACGTCGAAGCCAGTCACTCGAACTACTTCTCCGACGTCGGCAGCGGCTCTTGAGCGACAGCCAGCCCACTCCAGTCCACTAGCCCCCCGTTCGTCGAAGCCAGGCACTCGCACTACTTCTCCGACGTTTCCAGGGGCTCCTGAGCGACAGCCAGCCCAACACCAGTCCACTAGCCCCCCGTACGTCGAGGTTGGGCACCCGCTCTTCCTCTCCGAGGTGGGCAGGGGCTCCTGAGCGACAGCCAGCCCACCTCCAGTCCACTAGCCCGCCGTACGTCGAAGCCAGTCACTCGCACTACTTCTCCGACGTCGGCAGGGGCTCCTGAGCGACAGCCAGCCCAACACCAGTCCACTAGCCCCCCGTACGTCGAGGTTAGGCACCCGCTCTTCCTCTCCGAGGTGGGCAGGGGCTGTTGAGCGACACCCAGCCCAACACCAGTCCACTAGCCCCCCGTACGTCGAGGTTGGGCACCCGCTCTTCCTCTCCGAGGTGGGCAGGGGCTCCTGGGCGACAGCCAGCTCACCTCCAGTCCACTAGCCCCCCGTACGTCGAAGCCAGGCACTCGCACTACTTCTCCGACGTCGGCAGGGACTCCTGAGCGACAGCCAGCTCACCTCCAGTCCACTAGCCCCCCCGTACGTCGAAGCCAGGCACTCGCACTACTTCTCCGACGTCGGCAGGGGCTCCTGGGCGACAGCCAGCTCACCTCCTGTCCACTAGCCCCCCGTACGTCGAAGCCAGTCACTCGAACTACTTCTCCGACGTCGGCAGCGGCTCTTGAGCGACAGCCAGCCCACCTCCAGTCCACTAGCCCCCCGTTCGTCGAAGCCAGGCACTCGCACTACTTCTCCGACGTTTTCAGGGGCTCCTGAGCGACAGCCAGCCCAACACCAGTCCAACTAGCCCCCCGTACGTCGAGGTTGGGCACCCGCTCTTCCTCTCCGAGGTGGGCAGGGGCTCCTGAGCGACAGCCAGCCCACCTCCAGTCCACTAGCCCGCCGTACGTCGAAGCCAGACACTCGCACTACTTCTCCGACGTCGGCAGCGGCTCCTGAGCGGGACACAGCCCAACACCAGTCCACTAGCCCCCCGTACGTCGAGGTTGGGCACCCGCTCTTCCTCTCCGAGGTGGGCAGGGGCTCCTGAGCGGGACACAGCCCAACACCAGTCCTACAGGGCCCCGTACGTCGAGGTTAGGCACCCGCTGTTCCCTCTCCGACGTGGGCGGTGGCTCTTGAGCGACAGCCAGCCCTCCTCCAGTCGGCCAGGGCCCCGTATGTCGAGACCAGGCACCCGCTCTTCCTCTCCGATGTCGGCAGGGCTCCTGAGCGACAGCCATCCCGCCTCCAGTCGGCCAGGGCCCCGTACGTCGAGGTTAGGCACCCGCCCTTCCACTCCGACGTTTTCAGGTGCTCTGAGCGACACCCAGCCCACCTCCAGTCCACTAGCCCCCCGTACGTCGAGGTTGGGCACCCCGCTCTTCCTCTCCGAGGTGGGCAGGGGCTCCTGGGCGACACCCAGCCCACCTCCAGTCCCACTAGCCCCGCGTACGTCGAAGCCAGGCACTCGCACTACTTCTCCCGAGGTGGGCAGGGGCTCCTGGGCGACACCCAGCCCACCTCCCAGTCCACTAGCCCCCCGTACGTCGAAAGCCAGGCACTCGAACTACTTCTCCGACGTCGGCAGCGGCTCTTGAGCGACAGCCAGCCCACCTCCAGTCCGCTAGCCCCCCGTACGTCGAAGCCAGTCACTCGCACTACTTCTCCGACGTCGGCAGGGGCTCCTGAGCGACAGCCAGCCCAACACCAGTCCACTAGCCCCCCGTACGTCGAGGTTAGGCACCCGCTCTTCCTCTCCGAGGTGGGCAGGGGCTGTTGAGCGACACCCAGCCCAACACCAGTCCACTAGCCCCCCGTACGTCGAGGTTGGGCACCCGCTCTTCCTCTCCGAGGTGGGCAGGGGCTCA